>NW_016690233.1:0-129474 GCF_001604755.1 Lepidothrix coronata | reverse complement strand
AAACACCTTTATATGTACACCTGATATATTGTCTCTCTAAAAGACTAATGACTGATAATTACAAATGCTGAGGAACTGAAACTCATGTTGACTTCAGTATAATGGATTCTTTAGCACCTCTGCAAGCTGCAGCTTTCAGCCTTCTCTTCATTGCGTTTCCTTAGGTGATTTGTCAAATTTAGTTCAAAACCCAACCTGTGTATCTTCAGTGTGTTCTTTATTTGTTCTGGTGGTTAAAACAATGTTGTAGAAGATGGAAACATTTTCCATGCACATGCAGAGTTTGAAAGAAAGAGCAGGGAAATAGATTTTGTTTTCTTTCTGGTGAACATTAACATGCCTTTTTAAATATTATTTTCAAGGTCAATTTTGTTTTGTTTTATTCTTTTCTGTATTTTGTCTGGAAAACAAATGAGGGACACATAGGTACATCATTTTATGTAAAATGTAGGTTAATTCTGACTGAGTTTACAGTCTACGTTTTGTGCTTACACAGGCTACTGTTTGTATTTACCATACCCTTAGGGAATGAACATGAATGATTCTGACCTTTTGCACTTGCCTGTTTCTGACAGAAGCAAAAATAAAATTCTTATCCGATATAAACTGGAACATCCAGAGCCATAGGCACTCCTAGAAAATTGAGTTAAAAAGCATAACTTGATTATTTGTGAGTCTTATGCTGCAAAATTCTTTAACATGTAATTTTAATCATAAAGCTCCTTAAGTGATTATTTATGTTTGCAGCTTTTTACCCCATAACAATCTCAGTTCTAAAAGTAGGGTGAGACCTTGTTTTACTGTTCATAAGACTACAGAAAGACTGTAAAATTACTTGCATTTGCAGAGGCTGTTGGAAGTTGCTTGGGAGAAATAGGTCCCATGGATTTCTCCACCATAGCTCTTCAGCGTGCTGAAAATGCACTGGATTCTAGAGCAGCAGACTTATTTGAAGATAGAAAACGTCAGTGGGTCTTCATAATGTTAACTCAAATAAATACTGCTTTAACAGATAATTGGTGAGTATACTTATTTAGTTACCTCAAAGCTTAATAGGAGCCTTTAAGTTGTATGTTGTTCAAATCAGCTCAGAGTAACTCTCTGAAAGTTTTGCTAACACCTGTTAGTGTCTAACCATGTGCTGCTTCAGGGCTCGCATTACTTACCCGGTCAAACTTAGATGTTTCCTAGAAATTCCCTAGTTGGACTCAAGTCAGAGAGTCTCCTCTGTGCTGTACAGGATAGCAGTGCTGTGGAGGAAATAATCAGGCTTTGTTTTATAATAAAATATGCAATGGCACATCCTATTCCAAAATTTTCTGATTTGATGCGCACATAGACTGTGGAGTTATTTGCCTTGTATATTTATAAAGGTGATTTTGAAAGTCAAATATCTGAATTAAATTAATAATAAAGATGTTGTGTATGTTATTTTTTTTAGTATTGGTGTTAGAGCTGCTGCTGTTTCCTGTTTGAAAAACATATTAGCCACAGAGTCTGGAAGTGAATTTTGGGAAGTTTATAAAAGTAAAGCTGATCCCCTGTTAATCTATCTACAGCCTTTCAGAACATCTAGAAAAAAGGTAGTTCTTCTGATATGTCTTACATATATAGCATATAGGATAGAGAAAAAAATAAAAATAGATATTTTTTTAGAGGCTTTGATGAATGTAGTACACACTTTCTCAGGATTCCAGTGTCATTTGATGCAAAAAATCGGTGGAAAATAAGTCAGGAAAAAAGTGCATAATTAACCGCAAATCAGATATTTTGAATCAGATATTTCCTCATTTTGAAACTTTTGATTTGTGACCTAAACGTGATGCCTACAGTGACCTTGGTATATTACCAGTAAAATTTTGGTTTTAGTACTTTCAGATTTTCTTGGAAAACTTGACATTTACATGAACAGAATTGATATTGTTAGTCAGTTGAAGCATCAGTAATAGTTAATATATTTTGGTCTGTGCAGATTGCCATATGGCTTTTTTAAGTGCCTTAGAATTTTTTTATGTTTGTATTATGTGTATTTTCCTTCTAGTTTCTTGTAGTATCTACTAATGATACAGAGGCTCGTTTAGAAACTTTGGATGACACAAACCTGTGGATTCCTCTGGGAGAAAGTCATGAGACCTGGATCAAGTGCCTAACTAGTTCGATATTGGACAGTGGAGGTGTGAAAAATGAAGTTCTACAGTTAATGAAGCCACTGTGTGAGGTGAGCTAAATCATACACATATATGTATGTATGTATGTGTGTGCTGTGATGCATAAAAAATATGATTACTTATCTTGATAACAAATAGTAATTTCTGCTGTTAAATAATTCAGAACCTTTATAATCATATATTGCAGATACTCATAAAATATATTCTTGAAGTACAAGTTTTGAGAGATGATTGTAACGTAGATGAACTTTATGTGGCTACTTTAGCTGAATGCCAGCACAGCCCTGTTGAGTGGTTTACATTATTCATATTACATGTTCTTTCTCAAACATTGCATGTTTGTTTGAGTAGTTGTCAGTTTGGTTGTAACCTAGAGAAAGAAAGGTTTTTTCCGTTGTCTTTCTTAGCAGCTGCTGTGCATGGTTGTTTTCTAGGTGAAAACAGACTTGTGTCAAACTTTGCTTCCATACTTGATTCATGATATAGTTCTTCATGACTCAGATGAATCTTGGAGAAATCTTTTGTCACTTCATATCCAGAAGTTTTTTACAGCCTGTTGCAAATTTGCCTCGTCTAGTAGATCTACTCCAAATTCTGATTCAGGTAATGTCACGATATTTTTGTTTCAACTAAAAGTGGGATTCTGATTGCGAAAAAACTATCTCCTGACATCAAATGTATGATGTGCGCTTGCAGGCAGACTGAATTTTAGAAACTTCTGCCCACTTGTTTGATCGTTTTCAATGGAGATAGCGTTAATTTTGAAGCTGTTCGTTGGCAGCATCCAAGCAGCTTCTTCAGTATAACTTTTTTCCTTATTCACAACTGGATGATATTTATTACTTCCTGAATTTAGATGTTATGCAATGTTGTGTGCTGCAAGACTTGAGTCGTGGACTGTCTCTTAAAATGACTGATCGGCAGTTAAATTCCTCTCTTACTCAAACAAGAGTGATAAAAAGCAGTTTTATCTGTATTTTCTCCTTGGAGAAGACTAACCCTTTCTTTAGCTTCTGCCAAATATTGATAATGGTCTCCCTATACATTCAAAAGACCTGTTCCATTCTGGCAGAACAAAAGGAAGTTGTAACCAGAAGTACTGCAGCAGAACATAAGTAATGCAGTAAGTTCCTTTAAAAGGAAAACACCTTCTAATCAAACTGTTGGCATTCTTTCCAATTAGATTGTGATCAAAGAAAACCTAAATTAATTCCAATCCATCAGGATCCAAACTAGGAAAACCCAGGCAGTTAGACATGAGAGAGTTGAGTGTGTCTGAACAAGAGTCTTAGCGTTGATCCATTTTGACATTCGAGTTCTAGAAATTGGCAGTTTAAAGCATAAATGGTGTGAACATCATGCCAATCACTGCACTGCCTGAGAAACCAAACCTAATTGTGAATTGCCAACTGCTTGACTAGAGTCAGACCCACCAAAACTAAAAATAGTGAATATTTTGGACTTAGTGCATGTCGGTCTGGCGAATAATAGGTCAGTTGAATCTGTTATTTTGCGGAAGAGATGTAATTTTTTTGTTGAATTAATATTTCTAAATACCTGTCCAGTTATTACTCCTTAGCATTTAGATTTTCGATCTGATGCCATGAAAAACAGGCACCATTTTCATTTTATATCTGTAAGCTTCTTGTTAGTGAGTATGAACTCCATGCTGTCAGTTGCCATTATTGTAATTTGGCCTATTGTTCAACAAAGCCCTAAGAATAACTGTTTTCTTCCAGTTTTCTTGGCCAGTGCCTTTTTCTTCCCCTAACTCATTGATACTTTCTAGTACCCAAATATAACTCATTCAGAAATTTTTAGTTGTTCATCTGATGAAATTATGAAAGAGGAAACAGCAAGCTCTTTGGGGCGTTGATTGTACAGTCCAACAGAATGGACCCTGCCTGTGAGGTGCTGTCTCCATTGCCAAGGAGAGCAGCACGTGGGAATGGAGAGAAAAACGTCATGGTGCGTTAGAAACTGAGAGTCAGATGTCCCCATTGCATGTCTTCTGAAAGTTAAGCATGTGGGAGATGACTTAAAAAGAAGGAGCTGGTGTTCCTTCTGTCAGATCTTTGGTAGCAGTGGAAACTAAGTGTCATTCATTTCTGTTTGTTGAAGCACACAAAATGCCCAGATACTTCTTCTTTAATATGGCTTTTGCATTCTTTAGGGGAAATTGCTAGTTCCACATCTCACTGTAATGTAGTAGTAATCAAACCTTTGGTTATGCTTTCCCTGTTTCTTCCTTCTTGTAATTGATAAATCAAAAATTACCAGAAAAATGGAGAAATTTTTAAACAAGTGAATGGAACACAACTTGTAGCCATCTGATTTTATTTTATTTTTTTTAATCCGGAAGCAAGGCGTAGAAATAGAAATTCTTTAAGTGTGTCTCTATGTGGGAAATAGTGTTTTTTGTGTAAGCATCCACACTATAAAATCTGCAATAAAGCTACTAGCAAGTATTTCTGTGACTTTGGAATAACTTTATATGTCTCAAGCCTAAGAGAAGAGGTGTGTTATGGAGATTTGTGCAATCGTGTTAGTTCATCTCTGAGTTCTATAATGAGAAATATAATACATTAATTATTAATACAAAGATAATTTGATAAAGTTGTGGTATAAACTACTGTAGTGTCTCTAACATAGTGTAAGGAGGAAAAATACGTTTTGTGACAAAATATTAGTTTAATTTTGGAAATGCCATCCAAGGAAGTTTTTAGTTACTTTCTTGAGTACAAAATAGACCTTTTTATTTTGTAAAAAGAATATGTTACGACAAAAGTTCATTATATTCTTTCCTTTGAAATATGCATCCCAGAGCAAGAAACCCATAATTTTAGAAGTTTGGATAAAGTATCTCGACGAGCCATGCTTGCTGTTGTTGATTACTTAAGAAGACAAAAGAGGTGAATTATCACTTTCCAAAATGTTGCTTTAATTTAATTATGACTGTTCTAATATCTAGTGATGCTCTAGATTAAAGAAGAACATGGTAGAGAACATGTCAGTCAAAAGAATGAAGATACAGTAGTGACCTTGCATTTTTTACAGAAGTGATATAGCTGGACTTAAGGGGTTCTAACTATGCTGAAGGAGTTTTCTAAAAAACTTGTTGTCTGATAAACTTCTTGTAGTTTGGGTTTTGAGGGGGGTGCTAAAATAAAATTAGCCTTTGGAAAGCTTTATAGTTAGTTTGGATTTATTTTGTTTAATGTCAGAGAGAAGGTCTGTTGCAGCAGTATTAAAGTCTTTATTTAATCAGATCTGCTTCAGGTACAGTTTTTGATGACAGCTTCTGGCTGGATCTGAATTATCTTGAGGTTGCTATAGCAGCACAGTCTTGTGCTGCTCACTTCACAGCCTTGCTCTACGCAGAAATCTACGCAGACAAGATAAACAGAGACAAACAGCAAGAAAGGTATGAGGCTTGAGGAGTGCAGTTTCTTGACATTTCTGGTAAAATGGGTCATGTTTTGTGTGTCCCAGTAGTGTTTTGTTATGTGAAAAGTGAAGGAAGCTTTAAAAATATTCCATAAGTGCATGTATGGACATGAAAATATTTCTACCAATCCTTGAATGTGATCCAAAACACATTGACTCATAATCAGAAACTTTTCTTAGTGCTATTGGTTAAATTAAAGCCAGAAGCTAATCAAAGAAAGAAGGAAACACCAGAATGATAACCAGAATTGTTGTGGATTGAGCTGAATGATCCTTGTAGAGAAGGAGTTTTCTTCTATAATGGACAATTATTTTTGTCTTCTGGTCTAGCAAGATCAAAATATGGAACTAGTTTAGAAGCTTTGTTTTTGTTACAAATAACTCTAAGGTAGTGAAAATATAACAAGAGGAAGATTATAAGCATATGCATTAACTAACTGCTTTTATTCTTTGACAGAAGAAAGAATGCTTCAGCCATTCACAAGAGCAACTTGATCTAATCAAATATTGGAAATTACAAGGGTTTTTTTTTTATCTCTGAAAAAACGCTTTAGTGTTAAAATCCCTTGATGTTGATATTCTCAGTTCAGCTTATCATTATTCTAGTGGAGAGCTATTTTGAATGATTTAGGGGTATGACAGGCATGGTCTTGCATTTGTTGTTTACTTTTTAAGTATTTAAAGTTGCTTTTTAATACTTTTTAATACTTTTTAAGTATTTTAAGTTGCTTACTTTTTAAGTATTGTTTCAGAATTTCTTTAGTTCTTTGTATGAAATTTAATTTAACTTTATTGGTTGAAACTTTTCTTTTAGATCTTCTTTTAAAGCAGCTAAGAGTTTGACATTTGAAGAAGAAGAAAGTCAAAAAACAACTATTACTACTTTGAATGAAAAAAGTAAAGAAGAAACTGGCTTAAGTTTACAGGTACATAATCTGAAAGCAAAACTTCTCATATAATTATTATTAAGAGTAGATTTTATCTGAGTTGAAGGCAGATCTAATTGAATTCAAAAATTGTGTTTGAAAGTTCTCCTCATGCTTTAATTCAAAGTGAACTGTGAATACAAAGTAGCCTTCTAGACAAGTTAAATTGAGTATTCGTTCACCTGAAACACTAATTAACTGGCAAATTTTACATCACAGCAAGCAGACTTTGTTCCTTGAAAGAACTGAACTCATGGTGATAACTAGCCAAGTATTTTTCAGTTTTTGTCAGAGATATATGTTCATTAAAAATGAACATGTGGTGTGGGAGGCTGTACTAATCAAAACCAAAGCAGTAGTATCTCTTGCAAGTTTATTTGATATATCAAATCTGATCCAGTAGCCTTGTCTAAGTTACTTCTTCGCATTGTTCATTATTCCAGAACTGTGCTTGTGTAACTTTTAAGATGCATTGCTTAGCTGGTATGTCTGATGCTCATTCAGTACTACTGCCTTTTGCTTTTCAGCCAGTCCATCTAAGGCCCAGTTCTGTTTTTTGTTTAATAAACTAGCAGGGAAGGTAGGTAGTCCTGAAGAGTTTTTTGCTAGACTGCATAACTTTTTTCCTGTGATGATAACAGGCTCAGATACTGCATAAAGGAAAATTTAGCAATGATAGTGTTGCGTGCAAGGACTTATATTTACAAACTTACACGATATATGTAAAACTAACTTGAACTGGTTCCAAAAAAAGGTAACTCTTCAGTTTTGTGGTGCATCTTCTAGGACCTTCTCATGGACATATACAGAAGCATTGGAGAACCTGACAGTCTCTATGGCTGTGGAGGAGGAAGAATGTTACAACCATTAGCGCGGTATAATTTATTGATGTTCTTATGTTCTTTAGAGTCATTGCTTTCATTTATTAATAAGGAACTTCAATTGAAAACATCCTGTTAACTTACAACAGGCTAAGAACATATGAGCATGAAGCAGTATGGGAGAAAGCCCTTGTAACATATGACCTTGAGACAAGCCTCTCTCCATCTACTCGCCAGGCAGGAATAATAGAGGTAATCTTATTTTGTAAGAGGAAATAAATGTAAGAATTGATATCCATCATACTGAGTCATTTGTATTAAGTCCAAAATTGTTTTAGGACCAAAAGCAATCCCTTTATTCATCAAGTCCAGCCCATTGTCATACACATCCAAACTTGTGTAATATAAGACAACTCAATAATTGTCCTGAAAACGTTAAGGTTCCTATTCCTCTTGTCACTCACCCAAGTCATGGGTGATGAATTTTGTGAAATACTTAAGGCCAGCTCTTAAAATGACAGGATATGAAAAGTAATGTAATTGGTTACTTTTCCTCTCTCATTCTTCAAACCTCTCCATTGTGGCAAGTATCTGACTGAAACTGTGGTATTTCTGATACAATAAATAAATAGAATTTATGCTATTTTGAACCCTTAAAAAGTATGTTGCTTTTTTAGCCTAAAAATGTTTACACCAGTTCTATAATAATGTAGCACAGGTATATCTGTTTCTCTCCTCATTTAATTTTCCTATGAAAATTTTCTTTTATTTTCTTACCCCAAATTATTTAGTATCATTGCTAAAATTCCATTGCATTTCTCCTTCATAATGGCTGCATGCATAATCTAGTTAACTGGTCACAATTATAAAGACATTATGGTCTGCAAACAGATAGGTGTTGCAGGAAACCTTTTCAAATCCCCACCAGGAAAATGGTTCATTAAGAAGTAAAACCCATTTTGACTTACTATTGGGAATGGTGGAATGGAGAAATGTGAACTCATAGTTAATTTGAAGCAAAGTGTGGAAATTTATTTAAAAGAATGCCACCCATGGTGGTAGTAATGAAACTGCTTTTCTGGGGGTGCAGATATCAATAGTGGGATTAGTAGTTTTATTAAAAAGTTTTCATGTTATGTAGTGCTGAGTTTAGAAATATTTATGGTCTTGTCATACCTGCAAAGGCTTCTTTGTTTGCAAAGGTAAAACAAAGCCTTTAAAAAAACTAGTTCAGTTTGATAAAGGAGGAAAACCAACTTCTAGTAATTTTCTTAATTCCAGGCTTTGCAGAATTTTGGTCTTTGCCACACTCTTTCCATGTATTTAAAAGGGCTGGAACGTGAAAACACTGAGTGGTGCACAGAACTACAGGAAATGCGCTACCAGGCAGCATGGAGGAATATGCAGTGGGGCCACATCTCTTTTGTCAGGTAAACCAACTTTTGCTAGTTTATTGAGCAAAAGGCAGTGGTGTCAGATCCAACCAAAAAGAACAAGGTGAGAATGTAGTTTCTGTGAAGCAGGTCACCTAATTTGTCTTAATAATTGAATGTAAAAGCAGTCTTTTTCACTTATACCTCCCTGGTTTGTATGCACATCACTTTCCATTTTCCTGGGAAACTGTACGCAGGTTAATTCTTTTTGATTGTTCATAATTGTGAACTGAAATTTTCCATTTTTGACTCGGATAGTAAACTTACCTTACGTACAAGTGAGGGTTGGATAGTTTTTAATGTCTAATTTATAAGGAAATGGGGAAAATATTACTTAATAAGCCACAAGAGGTTATCAAGACCTGGATAGACAAACATCAGTATTGATTTATGGCTACTCCCTCATAAGGAGTAATCTCCTTCCTTAATGTGTAACTGGGTATGCCATATATGGCAGTAGTTATTTTATGTGACTAGCCAGAATCTCTGTTCCTTCTTAGTACAGGTGCATTGTGGCATGTTTTAGGAAGAATACAGAATAGATACACAACACTTTGGCAAAGCAAAAGTTACATGGTGGGGTCTCCTCCTATATCAACTTTTAGTAGTCAGAAGAATGGAGAATTTTTCTCCTAAGACTTAGAGAGGTGTTCTGGGGAACACACTCCTGGTGTGTTCATTGTCTTCTCCTGCACTGTCATGAAATCATTGATAAGACTCATCTGGAGAACTTCATGAACAGCCTGTTGAAGGGCATTTGTTATGCCACAATCAGAACAAATTTCTTATAGGTGTGCTCTCTTCGTCCCTGGGTTAGGGTCTGTATAACTCTCCTTGGCAAATGGAGTAGTCACCTTTAATACAGGAGCAGAAAAGGAAGATGTAAGATGAGAGAGATGGCAGGAAAGAGGAGGGCCAAGGAAAAGGAGAAAGAAAAGCCAAAAGGGCAAAGAAGGGAAAATTCTATTGAACACTATGGGGTTTTTTAACCTTCTGATTTTATTTATTTTTTCTATTTTAAGAATATTTTTGAAGTTACCTGTACAAAACTGTTGATTCTTAACTGAAGTTGCATATATACTATAATATGTATGTTTCAGCATAATACTGAGAGAGATATTATGACTAAACTTTTATTGTGCAGTTGAGTTTGTGGCACATTTTTGATACAACTGTGAACATGTTCTCTGTATTCCAAACATTTCGACAATTACTATTTTTCTTTGTTTAAAAAGAACAGCTTGAATTTATAAAATGCTAAATTAATTTAAAATGTAATAAAAGATTGGATCATTATTTTTATCATGCAAAAATAGCAATCCAGCTGCAGAAAATCTACAACTGAAAATATATGTCATAAAGATAAAATTGATGTATTGTAGAGAAATGTACTTTTCTTTTTATTTTATGTTACTTTTGTTTTATTTCTTAGAGATGAAACGCGAAGACCAGGTTACCATGAATCTTTGTATGATGCTCTTCAGTCTTTACGAGATAAGGAATTCTCTGCTTTCCATGACAGTCTTAAAGATGCCAGGTAACTGTATGCAAATACTGTGTTGTTATAGAGAGAGATGGAGACAATGTGTGTTTCTACTCCCAGGTTATATATGAAAGACTATCATGGGGTTTTATGGGCTTAAATAAAGTCTCCTGCATAGAATAAAATTCATACCTCCAGACCGCAACTTTATTTCTAAGTTTTTTAACTTCAGTTTGTCATCTGTGCATATATAATTTGTGTGCTAATTGAAGATACATTTGCTGTTGTATACACCACCTTACTTTGTGTTCCTCTAAAGTGGATTTCAGTGTTGGGTGCTCTTCTTTGGCTGAACTTTGGGGTTTATATATGCTTACTGTCTTTTCTTTTTTTGACAAAATTTATTATTTTAATTTTAATGGTAATATAAAATAACTCCAGACTGAATAGTTTAGCTGTTTGAATTCTGTTCACTGTGTGGAAATTATGTTATGGATATTTGCAATTACTTGTGGATAGCGAAAAAAAAAATAAATTTACTGTTTCTCTGCTAAATCCATAGAGTGAATGAAGTCGAAGAGCTGTGCAAAGGGAGTCTTGAATCTGTTTATTCATTATACCCAACCCTTTGTAGACTACAGCTAATTGGAGAGTTGGAAAACACAGGTCTGCTGTTCTCCAGGTAATTTTTTAAGATTGTTTAAGATTGTTTCTGAGCTTTCAGAATTTTTAGTAATCAAGCATAGCACGAAAATTGTAACAACCTCAACAAATTTTATTCGTGAGCATCTCGAACTTCATCCTAAAAATTAAAGGATTTTAGCTTTACTATGTGAAGACAATTTTAGATTCTCTTATTATTTCCAGACTGGATTTATTTACAGTCTAGTTTGAATTATTTGATATTATGCCAATACTGTATTTTAAATAATTATTTTCTTTCATTTGTATTGAGTTCCCTAGTATACTCCAAGGTAGCAGTCGTATCTCCTAGCTTTTGCTTTACTCAGGTAACTGAGTCATCCTCTTGTAGTTTCTTTTCTAAAAATGTTTTCAATTTCCTTCATGACACCCATAGCTCTATTGAAAGTTGTTTCAGTTTGAATCACTTTTTTCATGGACCTCTAATACTATATTCTTAACAGTGTGTTTTAATCACAGGAAGGTATTTATCTTGGTAGTGCTATTAACATTGAATTTTCTCTGTCATAGTTGTGTCAGTTTGGTAGCTAATAGTCATGCTGCAGTCATTTAGCCTGTCTGGAACCTTATTGTTGTTTGCAGTTAATGGATTGCCTAAGAAAATAATACATGAAATGGCAACCTGCAGTGTGACAGTTTAGAATTTATTCTTGTATTAATCCATATATAACCTATATAATAAAACAGTCTTGGTCTGTGATCTTTTAAGCAGCCCTCTGTTCGAATGCTATTCCCTTTGCTGATGGACCTTTAACACAAGGAACTTTTACAGAGGAGCTGCTCACCTGTAATGTTGATCTTTGTGTTTGTTAAAACTGGAAGGCTGCCAGTTTAGTCCACATATAGTAAACATTTGTAGGGTTTTATGGACTATTTCTTGGTTTGGAACTGTACATTGTGAACTTCCTTGGTAGTTCACTTTTTAGAGATCTTGCATTTCACGAATGTTTACTGAGAATTAGTAACTGGTCTTTTTTCTTTCGGTAACAATTGTAGATCTGTTACTACTCAACAACTGAATGAAGTTTATTTGAAGTGGCAGAGACAGTCCCAACTTCTCAAGGACAGTGACTTCCATTTCCAGGAACCCATCATGGCTCTGCGCACTGTAATTTTGGAGATCTTGCTTGAGAAGGAGAATGACAATACCAAAAGAGAATGTATTAAAGACATCCTGACCAAACATCTGGTGGAGCTCTCTAGATTGGCAAGAACTGCTAAAAATACACAGGTAACAGATTCCAGGAAAGATCAGGAAAAGATGCTTAGTTTTTTTAGTTTATAAAAGAACTTAATTTTTAAGAGTCCCGAAGATGAACTGTATTCTAAGTTTATTCAGTGATTCAATTAGTTGGAGACTTAAACTATGTAGAACTTATTCATAGTTTTTATTTATAGATGTGTTTTCTGAATTTTATTCCTAGCTGTAAGCTACTCTGTGAGGCAGATAATAAAAAAATGAAATTTTTAGTGAAGAATGCTCTTACAGCTCTGTTTCTCATTTTGTTGCAATTTTATATATCCAGCTTTCACTTGCATCATACTGCTGTAGCATTCCAGAGTAAAACTGCAGAAATAACTTCATTGCATCTCTATATTTACTGTTATCTTTGAAGTTTTATTCTCTCAAAGCACCATTGCACTGTGGTAAATCTCTTTCTGTGAATGACTTAATGGGATTTGCAGTATCAGTGATTTTTGCACCTGCTGATGTATTTAAGGTCCAGAGTCAGCTTTGACTAGTTAGTCTTGGCTAGGTAGTGCATCTGGAGGAGTAACTCCATAACAGCTTATAGAGCAATGATGTCTTCCAAGGACCTCTACAGAAAGCAGTTCCAGCTAAATACAGAACCTGGAAAGGTTTTTAACACTTCACATATGTGAAACTAAATTGCACTTTGATTTCAGAAAGGTTCTAACTCTTTTTATGAGTAATGATGAAATCAGCAGATGCAAGCTTTACCCAGTACCTCTGGAATTGTTGGGGAAAATTACTTCAAATGTTTTTTATCTTGTGCCTGCCCAGCTACCAACACTGTGGCAATGAGTGTCCTAGAAGAGCATCTACAGAAGTTAATTTTTTTCACTCTGAATTTTAGTTACAGAAGATGATTAAAATTGGGGTACCATATTTTGGGTTGAGTAGAAGATTCTGAAAGACTGAGCCAGTGTGTTTCTGAAAACAGGATCATTCCAGCCTTTTCAGTGTTGAAGGTCATGGGCAACCTTTGGGGCATCCTTCTGGGCCTTTTCAGTCTTTCAGACCATGCGATGATATCCCTTTCCTTTTGGCACAACAGTAGCTGATAATACAACGTGTCTGGATGCAGGACAGTTTTTGAAGAAGCACTCTTTGCAGCTAATGGCTTCTCTTTCTCTTTGGTGCCACTACTATCCATCAGAAGTAAGAGTACCATACAGAGTCATCACACTGACCACTAATTGAACTACCCAAACTTACATTTACAGGCATTCTTACATTTTAATTGCTTATTTAAAAGTTTGATTGATTTGGTTATTGGTCGGACAACTCATGAAAATACACTTCAGTCGCTATATTTACATTGTAAAAACCTAGTTGGCTCTTTATACTGTCATAGTGATATTAGATTACTAAATAAATGAGGATGTTACTTCACCAGTGATACAAGTGAAGAGGTAGCATGCAAAAGAATTAGTGTATGGTGGTGCCATGTTTAAAATTATTTTTCTGTGATCTATAAAAACATATATAATGATGTAATAATAATAATAATAATTACTAAGCTATAAATCCATTACTTCAGTAGGTACTTATAACAGAATTTCTTTACTATATACCTCCAATTTAAAATGTTGAACATTGATACTTTATTTTAGAGTTTGTGAGGTTTAATTCCATAGTCTGTTTTTGTTGCAAATCAAGATTTGCTGCGAGTATATAGAAAAATAACTTCATATCTTTGCTGCAAATAAATTCATAGCATTGAGTGGGCAGACTATGCTGCACAAGTAGAGAAAATGGAGTCTAAAACAAAACTTGCTGTGAGACACTGGTATTTCACTTAAAGAATTGTTTATTATTATTTTTTCAATTTCAGCTTCCAGAAAGAGCTATGTTTCAGATCAAACAACACAATCCAGAGGGATGTGGAGTTTCCGAATGGCAACTAGAAGAAGCTCAGGTTTTCTGGGCTAAAAAAGAAGAGAGTCTTGCACTGAATATACTTAAAACGATGATAAAAAAATTAGATGCAGATTGGTTTCAGGTATATGTTATATAATGTATAAACTTATGGGAATTAAATTATTTAAGATCCTAATTCCACTTTCTGAAATTTTCCATGGAGAGAAAATTAAAGTGAAGAAATTTTTCCTATTATCCATCTAAACCTCCCCTGGCACAACTTGATGTTTATTTTCCTCTTGTTTGATCACTTGTGGCCTGGGAAACTACAACATCCTTTCGGGTAGTTGTAGAGAGGGATAAGGTCCCTCCCTCCTGAGCCTCCTTTTCTCCAGAGTAAACAACCCCAGCTCCCTCAGCTGCTACTCCTAAGACTTTTCCTCCAGCCCCTTCCCCAGCTCTGTTGCCCTTTTGTGGATGCGCTCCAGCACCTCAATATCTTTTCCTGCAGTGAGGGGCCCAAAACTGAACACAGGATTCAAGGTGTGGCCTCCCCAGTGCCAAGTACAGGGGGATGATCTGCCCTTGTCCTGATGGCCACACCATTGCTGATACAGGCCAGGATGCCATTGGCCTTCTTGACCACCTGGGCACACTGCTGGCTCATGTTCAGCTGCTGTTGACTACCACCTTCAGGTCCTTTTCCTCTGGACAGCATTCCAGCCACTCTTCCCCCAGCCTGTAGCACTGCATGGGGTTGTTGTGACCCAAGGGCAGGGCCTGGCACTTGGCCTCATCTAACCTCATACTGTTGGTCTTGACCAATCAATCCAGCCTGTCCAGGTCCCTCTGGATAGAACTTCATTAGCAATGTGGTAAAAATGCCTTCATGTCCTACATTTATGTTTAGCTATGATGGCTTTCTTTGAGTACTTTTGGAGGGTAAAAGACATTTGCTTTGAATTCACATACATTATTAAGGAATGTCACACAGAAAAGCTGGATAATTTTGGGCCAAGTTCTCCATACATATCAGGACAAAATCAAGAGTTGCTGGTCTTTTGATTTTTGTGATTTCTCCATGAATAGTTGATGAGGCCGTCCAAAAATTTAATCCTTCCAGTGTTACATTTACCCTGCCTATGTAAGAAGGATTTGTGTTTTCACAGCCTATGATATACTTCAGTATTTCACAGTCAGTGTTGCCATCTTGATCATGTGGTCTTTAATATGTACACTGTACTAAAAGTATTTTGCAAACTTGTCCTACTCTACAGTTAAAGCTGAGCATCTGATCCGGAGTCACATCCTTTGGAAACCTGCTCCTCATCTTCTCGGAGCACTTTTAATCCAATTTCCATCTAGAGATCTGTCTGAATAATTTAGTGATCACACATAGTTATCATGATTCCTGAATGTTACCTATGGATTGTACTATGATACTTCAGACTAAATGGGGATATTAGAAAATAGCAATTACGGAAACATGCTGTGAATTTATGTGGTTTTTATTACATATTGTCATTGGTTTATTCTGCTTTTCATTGTTCGGATTATCAGGTGTTTTAAAATACATGCTCTCCTTTAGTCTAACATAGAATGTGAATGTGATTTAAGGTTATCAACTGCTGTAGATGTGGGTGGTGAATGACTTTGTAGATGCATTATATGTAATAGCCCTCAGTGATTGAATTCTGTTCAGGGTTTAAAACTTTAGAAATTGCCTATTCAGGGGTGGGTTTTTTTGATGCTTCCCTCTCTTTAATTTTGTTCCCAAAACTTGCTTTTTCAAAGGTTGAGAATGATCCTCACCTGAAATTGATGTATACGGAGTGTCTGAGGCTGTGCGGAACCTGGTTAGCAGAAACATGCTTGGAAAACCCTACAGTCATCATGCAGAAATACTTAGAAAAGGTGCATCTGGTCTTTGAAATACACTGTCTTTGAGATAATGCTGTGCTGAAATATGGTGTTAGAATGTCAAGCAGATTTTTCAATGCAGCCTTTGTTTTTCTGGATTGAAAGTATGGTTTCCTGTAAAAACATAGTTTCACATTGTATTGTGTTAACACTGTAATCTTATAAAATGTTCAGAATATGGGTTTATAGAATTCACAGTGAAACGTATAATATTGGCTTAGAAGTGCAGTGATTACAACTACTAGTCTAGTTGCCTGTTCTACATTACCATTCCTTCCTTCTCAGGATAGATTATTCACTCATCAGGTTTTCAATGTGGCCATTGTATTTCACAGAATTAGGGAATCACTTTGATTGGAAAAGACCTCTGAGATCATCGAGTCCAACCTATGACCGACCACCAACATGTCAACTGTGGCACTCAGTGCTACATCTAATCTTTCCCTGAACACTTTCAGGGATGGTGACTCTACCACCTCCCTGGGCAGCCCATTCCATTGTCCAGTCACTCTTTCTGTGAAGAAATTCTTCCTAACGTCCAACCTGAGCCTCCCCTGGTACATCTTAAGACTGTGTCCTCTTGTCCTGTTGCTTGTTACATGGGAGAAGAGACCAACCCCCACCTGGCTACAACCTCCTTTAAGGTAGTTGTAGAGAGTGATAAGGTTACCCCTGACAGGTGCTGGAAGGTCTTGTTCTAGTGTTTCAAACTACTGTAAATTTTTTTTTAAACTCATAGCCAGTTACAGAAACAGTTGTATTAATATTTGTCCACTCTGCATTTATTTATTTCATGCTGATTTGTGAAACTCAGCATAGTTGCTTTTCTCTATTACTGTCTACGTGCTTTCATCACTGTGATTTGAATCCATGACTTTCATATATAATTTCCTTTTGGCACTTTTTGGACTGCCTTCTTTTTTTTTTCTCACCATCCTGTGATATAAGGCTTTAAGACTATTGTAAAACTTCATGCCTAGTTACTCTAAAAGATAGATAAGTGCAGTAAACGCCTGTATGGTTATTAAATCTGTTTCATACAGGATAATCTTTTTGGCTGTTTGCACTGAAACACTTCTTAAAGGTTAAATTCACTTATGAGAAAAATACCCTGTTAGATTTCATTTTGTATGCATATATATCCCATCACAGGCAACATTGAATAATCTATTTGAGCAGGTTGATCCTGCTTGAGCGGGAGGGGTTAAATGAGATGATCTCCAGATGTCCCTTCCAGCCTCAACCCCGCCCCCCCAAGAAAAACAACTTTCTCTGATAACAGAGTTTAATCAAGTATTATGCTTGATTATACTGTTTATCTGATTATCCATCTTACCATTATTGTTTCTTCCCCTTTAGGCTGTGGAAATTGCTGCAAGCCACAGTGGAGACAGCAGTGATGAGCTGAAGAAAGGAAAGATGAAGGCTTTCCTGTCTTTGGCTCGTTTCTCTGATAATCAGTACCAGCGAATTGAGAATTACATGAAATCCTCAGAGTTTGAAAATAAGCAAGCACTACTGAAGAAGGCCAAGGAGGAGGTCGGCCTCATCAGGGAATGTAGAGTTCAAACCAACAGGTGAGCATTCAAATGGAGAGGTGGTTACTATGGAGTTTTCAAAGGCTCCATCTCTACCAACTCTCTGGCAAGAGGTACAGTATGGGTCACATCTCTACAGCTGATTTTTTCCTTCTCCACAAAACAGTGGCCAAATCCATAGTGCTTCCTGTGAATAGTTTCTGAACTGTGCCTGAACATGGTCTATGCATGTGCTAGGTAGTGTGGGCCAAAACTAAGCCAAGGACTGTTACAGCAGTTAAACAGTATGGATGATCATGGCCTGGAATTCATGTTTATTCCCTGGATCTGTTCAGTTTATTTGACAAAGAAAATGTTACCGAGTGAAAATAAATGAATTGAGATTTTTCTCCATTACACATTTAGTGAAAGAGTAGAATTAATTTTAATACAGAGTTCATATGGATTCAGTAAGAACAATTGAAAGTGGGCAGAAAAGGATGACTTTCAGCTGTTGGAAACTGAAGTATTTACACAAATTATCTGTACTGTATGTTCACACATATACCAATATTGAGAATAAATCATTTAAAAGAAGACACTGACTGAAAATTTACTTAGAGCAGTGGGTCTTTGTGCATACACCAAAGGAGTAGCTCCCACAATTTGATTTCTCAGTTGTTTGTTTTGCTGTGCTTGTACATACAAAGCAACTTTAAAATGTTAAATTAGTAAGTAAGAGAGCTAGGGATGTCCTTGCTACAAGTTCATTAAAAGTTAATGTGGTGTTTAAAAATAATGTCTGTTCACACAGATACACAGTGAAGGTTCAGCGAGAACTTGAACTGGATGAATGTGCCATACAAGCCCTAACTGAGGATCGTAAACGTTTCCTGTGTAAAGCAGTGGAGAACTATATCAGCTGTTTATTAAGTGGAGAAGAACATGATATGTGGATATTCCGACTCTGTTCACTATGGCTTGAAAATCCTGGAGTTGATAGAGTCAATGAAATGATGAAGGTATATGTCTGCTCTGTTTTTTCCTAATGCCTTGACAGTTAAAATATCCATCTTTCGTTTCCTTCTCCTAGGTTTCTAGAAGATGAATTATAGTGCTGTGCAGTATGCTTTCCTATGTAGCTGCTTAACTTTTCCTGCAAAACTTGCTTTTTTCAGTTGTCATTGCTTATCATTTAGTTTTTCATCAGTGAGACCTGTAATTCTTAACGCGTTTTAATTTAACTTAATTTAACATTTTAATTTGAAAAATCTGTATGATTAAGCATATCTCATGAGCTTTTACTGTGGTCACCTTGTTCTTTACATATTTTGGAAACTACCCATCTTGAGCATCCTTAGGTACATTATTCTAGTTTAAATTATATATACTTTCAGGTGAAAAGCTATGAAAGGTAGAATAGAAAATATTACTTTTCCTATGAACGACTTGTAGCATTTACGAGACATGGGCCAAGATAATGTGATACTCACTGAACTGCCATTTGATCACACAGCCATGATTACTCTTAGTTTAAAAAAAATTTATGATTACAGGTTTTGTTTGGTGTTTAGTACAGCTCTCTAACTGAATTTTCTCTACTACAGAAAAATGCACAGAAGATTCCCTCATACAAGTTTTTGCCTCTGATGTACCAGCTGGCTGCTCGGATGGGAACTAAGATGATGGGTGGTTTAGGATTTCACGAAGTTCTGAATAATGTAATTTATGCTTTTCTTATCTAAAGATATCTTGATTATCTTAGTAGTGCCTACTTCTAAACAATATCCATCTTCCTCTGTGCAGTTGTAGCTGAACAAGTTACATAGGTGATCAGGGTGTATTAAAAATAAGTGATGCAAAATTAGTATGGTGGGGAAAGAGGATTGGGGACTTTTTCCTTTCTACGTAATTGATTTTTCTTGTTGTATAAGAGTAGACTTACGCAGCTATAGGAATGTACTTTGAATGTTTTTTTCAGTTGTGGAAATACCATCTAAGTATTACCATTTTATTTCTTCTTAGGAACCTTAGAAGTTCAAAAGAATTAATAATGTTAATTATCTTTTTTTTTTCTTCTGTACAGTTTTCAATAATAGGATCTTTTTGTTTTTGTTGACAGCTAATGTCTAGAATTTCACTGGATCATCCTCATCATACTTTGTTTATAATACTAGCTTTGGCTAATGCTAACAAAGATGAACTCCTCGCAAAACCAGATGCAATAAGAAGAAATAAGTTAATTAAAAATGCACCGAAAGAAATCTCCCAGCTTGATGTGGTGACTACAAAAAATTCTATTCTATTAATCACATTCAGTCCTTTAATTTTGTTAAAAAATGAAAAAAAAACATGTCATTTTAGTGTAGAGCTCATCAGCTGGCTTTTGTTAAGAAACAGTAGGAGGGAAAAAGTGCTTTTAATAATAAACCCCCCCCTTTGTGCGTACATTATTATTAAAAGAAGTAATTATGGGATTGAACAAAATATAGTTAACATTTCCTGCCACAAATAGCCCCAATTATTGGAAAGACTTTTGTGATAAAAATCCTTGATGTGTCATTCTGTAAAAAGCATTTTAGATGCAAGAAAGGCTTGAGTGGGTTTATTGTTAAAAGTACATCCTGAATTGAGTATTTTTTCTGCTTTGAGTGGCAACATCTGTTGCACCTAAGTATTTGGCCTTGTGCAGTATATCCTTTGTTCCTTTATATGTTAAAAGCCATGATGATAGGTAATACTGAACTGTAGTTTCATGTCATGTTGTTATTGCTTAATTTTTGTTGGAACCTGTCTTTGGAATCATCTCTCACCTAGATTAATGCCCATTCTTTCCCCCATTGTTGTAGGCCTGGCATGGTTGTCATTGCCTTCTTAGCCCCCATACTGATACATTTTTTCAGCACACTTTTATGTGGCTTTTTTCCACCTTTCTCTCAAATTTATAGGGTTTTTTGTGGTCCCACCCTTTGGAGTGGGATTATGCTAAATTCAAGTGTCTCAGAGTCAGGCACAGAAGGAATGCATAGTCAGGTTTTTGCCTTTTGCATACAGGACTTTTCTTCAGTTGGGAGGACGTAACAGAAGCAGGCAGATGGTGGGAGAACATCCAAACCTACATCTCCTCTTTTCTGAAGAATTTTTGCAGTTTTTTTGCACTTTGCCCAGACATTTGCTCCCTCTCCATTCCCAATAATATTTTACATTATTCATCATCTCAGATTAGACAGCACAGAATTTTTCACAAAGGGCTGTCCATTACTGCAGTTTGCTCTGTTTTCATAGGACATATCTCATTTGTACTTTATTTCCTGCATGTTATAATATATCTTTAATATTACAAGGTGTAGTTTGCAAGATCTGATATTTGTATTCCTTTGGGTTTTTTAGGACAGAATGGAGGCTGCTAGCACTATAATCAATATCGTAAGAAAAAAGAGAGCTCATATGGTTAGAGACATCGGAGCACTTTGTGATGCTTACATCACATTAGCAAATGTAGATGCTACTCCATGGAAATCTCAAAGAAGTAAGTCTTGGAAAAAGTTTGTTTTAATAGTGAAGATAGTTTTTGTTTTCTCAGATTAAAAAGTGTATTTCTAAATATTGATATTTAGTTAAAAGAGATACGGCGTTAGCACTGTGTCCTATCTTTGGTAGAACTTAGTCTGGATTAGAAGTCACAGTAATTACGTGCACCGTAAGGCTCAGACTCTGAATATCAAAGTCCAGAAATCTCCATTTGCCCTGCAATCATCTTCATCAGCTTGACAAAAGTATACAATGAGGTTTTGGGTCCCAAAAACAATGTAAGCTGATTTTTGTCAATTTTGATGTATGTTACTAGTTCTGAACTTAAAACTATTAATTCCTTTTAATTACAGAACAAATAAGTATTCCAGCTGACCAGCCAATTATTAAACTGAAGGACTTGGATGTTGTTGTTCCTACCATGGAAATTAAGGTGACTGAAGTTGCAATAAATACAGACTATAATATCAAATCATAGAATCAGCTTCAAGCTTTTGTAGTGGCAGTCAGGGCATATAACTCTTCATCCAATTCCCAGGTTCTTTATAGGTCAGCCTATGGGAGATACAGGCTGAGATGGTTTCCTTAGGCTTTAGAAGACCAAGTCTTATAGTTGCTGGATAGTGGTTTATTGTACAAAGATGGCTTTGCCAGTGTTACCAATGACTAGTCTTTTATTATCAGAAGGGGTGATGAACTACCTAAATCACAGAGAGGGTTAGGGAGTCTGAATCTCCTGTTTCGTAAGTGCTAGCTCAGAGGCACTTAATGTCCTGAAGGTATGAGAATTAATAGATATGCCTTCTCCTGTTCCTAAATGGCCAGCTTGTATGTTTTTACCATTCAGAAATGGGGTGTGATCCATTCCTGTTAGCCTAAGTGGTTGATTGGATGGGTACGTAGGCACTCACTCTTCAATGCCACATGCTCTACTGAGGGAACTTACCAGTTTCAGGAGCGTAAAGTTGCTTTTTGGGCCAACACCTAAATTTAAATGTTACTAAGCTAGACTTCCTTGTGTTAAAGTCCCTCAGGCTGCGTCTATAAAGCTGAATAAGTCAAGGGACTGCTTTATGCAGTTTGACTTCAGAGGCCAGAAATTGCCACCCATGCTAAATAACATTTGTTTGTAGGGCTCCTATTGGCCCCAGGTGTTGCTCTTTTCTACAACTCGATTGTTCTTTTCTTTACCTTTCTTCTTCTCCAGTATAAACTGACTGAAATGGTTGCAGGTCTGGGATGTAAATTGCTGGAGCAGTATTTCATTACAGCTAACTGAGTAGGGTTGCTTTATGACACAAGGATGTGAAGAATGGCTGAAGATACAGATCCTAAAAATTGCAGCAGGTTTAGGATTGTAGATTGGGCCCATTTGCAGCCTATTGTAAGCCTAATGCCCCCAGCTGTGTGTGAACGTTTTCTTGGGACAATATCAGCTGGGACAGGCTAACATTGTCACAGCCTGTTTAGTGGAAGTCTGCAGCACCATGTCCCCTCTACCAGTGAGGTGAACGAGGAGGAATCAGAAAAACTCCTTTGCTCAGCATATTTTTGTAGCTTTTGTGAGTATTATCCTTGTAAATGATGGAATACTTGTATTAATATTTAGCATATAGTCTGCTAATGAGGTTTGCAAACAACTCATTACCACTTGCTCTGAGTGAAATGGAGGTAATATTTATATTAATTTCAACTTATTTATAATTTCAGGTGGATCCCACAGGACAATATGAAAATTTGGTCACAATAAGATCTTTTAAGCGAGAATTTCTTTTAGCAGGAGGCATGAACCTGCCTAAAATAATAGACTGTGTAGGATCAGATGGTAAAGAAAGGAGGCAGCTGGTTAAGGTATGTTCTGTCAGTTGTAATTACATGTCAGAGACTTGGCATGCTGGAATTTTTTTTAAGTTCTGTCAGTTTTCTCATGTATCACTTCTGTACCATGAGCAGACTTTTCACATTTCAGTGTCAGTTGAAGAATACTTTAATAAAGGATATTGCAAAGGATATTATAAGTAATATAATAATAGTATGATATAAACAATAAGTATTAAATTTTTTGTAATTATTTTTCAGCAGTGCATGTTATATCCAGTAGCTTACCTGACAACTACCAGACCTGTGACTTGCTTGGTCATGTCTTAGCTGGTGACCTGGATTGTGCAGTAAATAAAAACCATCAAATTTTCTGTTAAATACCTCCTTTTTTCTTCCCCATATAAAAACAAATTTACAATTAAGAGACAATGAAAAGTATACACATAGAAATACAAATCTCTAAAAAAATTCTCTTTAGACTCAACTGATTTCATTCTCTCTTTGAATGTAAACATGGAGCAGCTGCTGGGAGAATTCTGTTTTGCTGTTAAGTATGGGGTAGTTCCAAAAGTTTTCAAGAGAAGCATAAATCTGCATCCCATAATCAGAACTGCAGTGCCAACTGATGCTGCTTCAGCTGTGTGCTGGGTTGCTAAATAGGTTGAATGAAACATCTATGTTTAAAAAGGGTGCTGTAAGGCATGTAGGGTGATTGAAACCTTAAATAATATTTGCCAGAAAAAAAGAAAAAGGTAATGATTTAAGTTAATGATGGTTCTGTTTAAGCAGCTGAGCACTATTAGAAAACCAAATACAGAGAAAAAAATCAATTGTTAATTACATTTTATTGCATGTGATTATTGTGGAAAAGTAACTTGGGGGTTGTGCAATTTTTTTAAATAATTTTTTTAGTTGCTGAACAAGAAATTGGATGCTGAAAATTTTTTTAACTGCTTTTTCTGTTTTTGCTGAAGGGGCGTGATGACCTCAGGCAAGATGCTGTCATGCAACAGGTTTTCCAGATGTGCAATACATTGCTTCAGCAAAACACTGAAACACGAAAGAGAAAATTAAATATCCGAAGATACAAGGTAACCCTGAAAAGCTGTGGCAGCAGAGAAATAAAGTGTATTTCTCCATTCTCCACTTTTTTAACCCAAAGACAATATAAAAGGATATTTATTTATGTGTTATTAAGGTAATCACTGCTCCTTAAGGTGTGGAATAAACAATACATTTTAATTATTACAATTTAATTTTTTCTAAATCCTTAAAATAAATTTCTGATGCCCAATATATATTTAAATACTCTTCAAAGCTTTCTTTATATGAACCTGTAATTGAAAAGAAATTAACTCGTGCACTGGCCTTGAATTGTAAGTTTCTAGTCCTTACACTTGAGCATACAAGTTTGTTTATGAATTCTCATTAATTTGTCTTGTGATATTCCTTAATAATTAATTTTAGTCTTGCAATATCTCTTACAATTGAATCCAGAAGTCCCATCTAGGGTCTATTCATGCAGAATTTGAATTGCAGAACTTTTTTGTTGGAATTGGGAATACAGCAATACATTCTTATTTTGAATGCAGAAAATGTATTTGAAGAGGAGCTTTCCTTTCCTCCGTCCTTTTATGTGCTTGGGATTATAATAATAGCTGTGAAGGTGACCTCTGAAAAAGTATTCTTGAAGGATAAGCTCTTGTCTTTGACAAATGAGAAATATGCACTCTGGAATCTCTAAAGGTGCTTATCTGAATTGCTAGTGTGGTTTTAAGAATTCTCAGGCGGAGTTAAAGTCACATTTTTGGATAATCTTCAATTAAAAATCAGGTTTTTATGTGTGCAAAAATGAATGACATCCGGAAAAAAGAGAATGGATGTCACATTATGAGATAAAGACACTTTCATAAGAAAATGAAATTGAAGGATAAAGGCAGTAACTGTTTTACTGAGGGCAGGCAAATGGTTCATTCTGACCAGTGCTCCAGGAATTGAGGTAACCATTACAGCCAGTTATGCAGTGAGCAACTGTTCCCTGGGGTGGGAAGCAGACAAAGACAAGCCTAATATGTTCACACAGCTACCATGCGTTTGTGTGAGATTTTACTTCTTGTATGCAATTTGCACAATGCCTGTGTTATCCCATTCCAACAGAG
Source organism: Lepidothrix coronata (assembly GCF_001604755.1). Lineage (NCBI taxonomy): Eukaryota > Metazoa > Chordata > Aves > Passeriformes > Pipridae > Lepidothrix > Lepidothrix coronata. The sequence goes on along the minus strand of NW_016690233.1, from coordinate 104,440 downwards.
TGACCTGCTGGCTGTCATAGGTCATCCAGAATGCCAAAATAAACATGCACATTGAGGAGAATTGTTAAGTTATACTGAAGTATGGTAGTGGAAGGGTCTCTGGGCTAGGAAAAAAATTGCAAATATTTGGTAGAAAAAATTTGAGTGGATTTTTATATATATATATATATTTGTATTTAAAACATGTATTGTGATCAGTTGTATGGTTTGTCCTTTTTTGTCTTTTTAAACAAACACAGATGTGCACCCATGCTCTGCAGGATGCCTATTCATAGTTTTGTGTGTATAACCCTTCCCCGTGCAGCCGTGGTTTTGCTTTTACAGGTGGTTCCCCTTTCCCAGAGAAGTGGTGTTCTTGAGTGGTGTTCAGGAACAACCCCCATTGGGGAGTTTCTTGTGAATGTCGAAGAAGGAGCTCACAAGAGATACAGACCAGGAGATTACTCTGGTTATCAATGTCAAAGACTAATGATGGTGAGTCAAAATAACTTTAAAAAACACCAAAAAAATTAGCTGGCTTATAATAGTTACAGGGGGTTGGGAAGTAGAGGGGAAATTTATGGAGAATTATATACTATACTATTAGTATATATAATAATGAATATGATCAGTGGCATGGAATGAATAGATATTCAGACTTTTAGTTTAATTCCACAGACCACCTCACCGTAAGTTTAGAAAATTGCAGACAGGTTTACCTGTTACTTTATATACCCATGACAGTGCAAGAAATTACTTCCTTTTAAATGTCTATAGCATTAACAGGATTAAAGTATATTTAATTTTGGCTCTGTGCACCTTTTGCATGGGAATGAGTGAGAGTAACTTTCTCACAGTGACATGAAGCCACTAGATAACCAAAGGTACCAGAAGAGAGTGCCAAGAATGGAAGTGTCTCCCAGCAAGATGCATTTACCTGTACATGCCTATAAAATACATGCACCTGCTGAACCAAAGAAATAGGAGTGTGGTTTTTTCCACGTTTTTTAGCCCATGAGTGTTATATGAAAATGTAATTGTTTAGTAAAACAGGTAGATAGGTGCATTAGTAATTGCTTTAAAAGAGACAGTAATTCATAGCTCAGAGAAAGGAGTGAGAACAGCATTTGATGGAGGGGAGAGGGTGTAGAAAGTAGGAATCTGTTCTTTCAAAGGAAGACATAATTTCCTTCCAAAGCAGTTAGTCATGGGTAAAACATTTCTTATGTGTTTAAAGGATGCACAAAAGAAACAACCCGAAGAGAAATACAGAATCTTCATGAAAGTCTGTGAGAATTTTCAACCTGTGTTTCGGTATTTCTGCATGGAAAAATTCCTGGATCCAGCTGTGTGGTTTGAAAAACGATTGGCATACACTCGTAGTGTGGCTACATCTTCTATAGGTATTACATTGTCTTAGTTATCTTGGCATTTTAGATTATGTAACCAAAAAGTTTATACCATTTCAGAAGCAGTGGCTGTTCTGCTTTTATCACATGCCACAAAAGGCATAGTAGAGGGCAAAAAATTCCAGCAAGAACACCAGCATTATTTTTGTAATTAAGATTTCTGATTTGTTCCTCCCCACCCCGATATCTGCTGCAGTAGAAAGATAGAATGAAATTCTGTATTTGTTTTATATAGTGGTTTGTATTTTTAGGTTCTGGTAGTGTTTTTAAAGTTTCTACCTGGCTGTTTATTTCTTTTGTTTCCATTTAACATTTATTCATTTCATGTGTAGCCTCAGATGTTTTAACTGAGTTGAAAAGCTCAATCTTTTACTTTCTTTGTACTGGCATCATCAGCCATGGCTGAAACAGTTATTTAGGCTCTGGCATTTTTGCTTTGTCTTAATAAAGAAATATATGTATTTGGATTGTGGATCTTCTTTGGATGGCTCGGTTCTGTAATGAGTCTCTCAAAGACATTTGTTAGTAAATTATATACATTGCAGTAGATCCCATTTTAGATGCTAACATGTTTATACACTCCCTTTTTTGCTAAAAAAAAAAAGGAAGCAGAATTCACATGAAAGATTTTTGTAGGAAATACTGCTGCTGATCATCAACTGATGAAAACAGTAATGGGTGTAAATTGCACCAAAGGCAATGTTGTTTGTAGGTTTTCTAATTTAAGGACAGTAAAGCACTGAAATAGGCTTTACATGAAAGATCTTATAATTTGGATCACTGGAGATTTTTAAAACTGACTTAGACAAAAGTCAGTTGTTGGTTTGTTGTTTTGGATTTTTTTAAATAAAACAGTAACAATAACAAAACCTAATTTTATTGTGCACTTCATTTTAATTTTTTTTTGAACGCTGCAATATTTGATAAACCTATCTATGAAGAGAAATGGCCAAGAATTCTGTGGAGTAGATAAAACAATACACATCTGTATGAGAAAAACCTTTTTGCATTTGCATTCAGTTAAACTTTTCTTTTCAGATTTGTGGAATAGCATTTGCTCTTTCCTGGGTAATATCTATATATGGGAGAAGAAATATTCTCACTTGTAATTTGTTTGCACCTGTTACAATGATTTTAATAATCTTTCTTAAGCTGTCTCTGGTTTTTATTACATGTAAATATGGTTTCAGCACTTACCTTTTTGTTTCAGTTGGCTACATTCTTGGACTTGGAGACAGACATGTTCAGAATATCTTGATAGATGAACAAACAGCAGAACTAGTGCATATAGATCTGGGTAAGTGGGACAGGCAAGAAAACATTAACTTTTCTTTACTTTAAGTTTTTATTAAACATTTATTATCCTTTTGTTTAGGGGTTGCTTTTGAGCAAGGTAAAATCCTTCCCACACCAGAGACTGTTCCATTTAGATTAACCAGGGACATTGTGGATGGAATGGGTATTACTGGCGTGGAAGGAGTCTTCAGAAGGTAAGTGCTCCCGTACTGCATAGGGATAAGGAGGCAGCAGAATACTTCCAGCATGATGGTTGTTGTTAAATAGTTCTAATGCTAGAGGGGAGACTCAGATTTCTGCTGATAATATGAATAATAAAATACCTAAATGCTGACCTTTAACTTATGTGCTCATGTTTATTTAACCCATTACAAGTTCATCAGTGTTGCTCAGTGTTTCCTACTCTTCACTAGCTAATGGGTTATTGTCACCCACTTGTGGCATTCAGAGGGGGCTCAGCATTTCCAAAGGCTCCACAGCAAACCACTGATTTAGAATGATGAATTTGTTTTTCCTTCAGAACTAAGCTGTTCTTTCAGACCTATACTATATATTCAGAACTATTCAATGTCTTTAAACGAATTTTGTTTTAACTCTAATTTCTGTTTAGTTTTATGTAAGTAAATTGGAGTCTTTTCCCCTTTTGGATCATGTATTTGATACCACTTTGCAAGTACAAAATATAAATCCAACAATAGATTTGAACTGCGAAACAGAAAAATCCCTAAAGAGTTGAGTTTCTGTCAACCTCCATCCTATATCCTGTGAATGACCCATGAGAGCCCTAACAAGCAGGACATTTCTCTCATTCCAGTCTTTGATGATGTTCATGAACGTAATGCTTGCAAACCCCAAATTTAATGTCTTTTAAAAAGTATATAGTGTAAGCGTTGTCTTTCTAAGGCAGTAATTAATGTTAATAAGTAGTTCCTAGTACACCTTTGTCCCGTGAAGAAACAGTCACTGCCACTTCTATTCTAAATTCACAGTTTTGTGTTCCTTCTAAAACTTTTGCCCCATTATACAGAAAAACATGAATTGCTTGGCTCCAGCTGAAGTAAACACAGCATAAAAGGCACTGGTGCAGGCGCTGTTTCTGCCTCAGCCAGACTGACTTGTAATGAACAGTACTGGGGTAAATACCATAAACAAGTCATTTCAGGATTGAATGTGAACATGATCAGTTAACTTTGGGGGGGAGAGGTGTTCTCATCCTGAAGTAGACAGGAAGCCTAATCCCTTTCAGTGGAGTACCTGTCCCATAGGAAAGCTCTGCATTCCTTACACAAGCTTAGTTTGCTTGGGAGTGAATGTAGGAGTGAATAACAACTTCTATATCTAAACTTACAGCAGAGATTTCAGAGATTGCTTAATGCCTGGTTACTGGATCTGTTCGTTTCATATAAAGGAACCCTACCAAGGTGCTCCAACATGTTGCAGAGCACCGCTGGCACACAAGTTTTCTTTCATCCAAGCAATTCTGCCATCATGGCACACCTCAACAGGCAGTGTTAACTCAGTGGTTAATTCTGTGTATAGAAACATCTCAGACAGTGAAACAGGTCATCCCTTTCTCTTAGAGAATATAATCAGTGAACTACCCAGTCTCCTTCTGGTCTTACGTGTCTAAATTTCTTTTTTTTTTCTCCAAATGGCAGTACAAGAGTTACTCTTATGTTAGAAATTTTAAGTAGAGTACAAATATCCAGTATTTAAATCATGAAAATGCCATTACATTTTACCAAAAAGAACCTAAAATACAGTAAAATGTTTTTAGATGCTGTGAGAAAACAATGGCTGTTATGAGAAATTCTCAAGAAGCTTTGCTGACTATTGTAGAGGTAAGCATTTTTCATTCTTTTGAACAGTAACCTGCCAGAATGTCTTCAGTTTTTTGTCTTTTTCTTCATATGTATTACTACACCAAATATTCATTTAAGGTGAAGATTTTGTACTGAATTTGAATGTGGTAGTGTTGGCCAGATTTGTTAATTCTTGTATTCTTCAGTAAAATTATAACCAGTTAGCATTTTCTATGGGAACTGTTTCCTTCAGGCATTTTACTCTCTTCAATATCTAAATGTTTCTAGCCATAGTGCAAAATTTCCAGCAGGAGTAGTGCCATTTGAATTAAATCCTCTTTGCGTAAGTCACAAAGAAGAGAATAAAACTCGTTCTTAAGAGCAGCTTATACTTTACATTAAACACTAGTGATTCTTTTTAGTGCCTAGCAGTGTATTAAAAAATTACCTATTCACTGCTGAGATGGGACTGAGTGGCAAAACTGAGTTGAAGTATAAACAACACAAATACCTGCGAATGATCAGATGCAGTTTTATTGTTGGGTTGTCTACTAAGCAATTTAGCCCAATTCTATTGGTTAAAAAAAAACAAAACCAAACCAGAACACTTAAGCTCCTAATATTGTGGTTAGTGTGAGCATTACCAACAGTGCTAGGGCACTGAAATAGCTGTAGTTAACAGTTTAAATTAAAAAGAGGTTTATTTTCTGTGTAGGTGCTGCTCTATGATCCTCTTTTCGACTGGACCATGAACCCCCTGAAAGCTTTGTATCTGCAGCAGAGACCAGAGGATGAGGCTGACATGAGCTCTACACTCAGTACTGATCCACAGGAACGTAAAAGAAAAGCCAGGTGCAAGATTTTTTTCTTACTGTCTTCTTGCTGCACTCTTGCCTTGCTTTATGGTTTTCTCATTGAATGTTGCTCATGTTGTTCAGGATCCGTATCTAGAGCACCTGTTTTTCTTTTTTTATTCTGCCAGCAGTGACGACCAGAGCTTTAACAAAGTGGCTGAGCGTGTTCTGATGAGACTGCAGGAGAAGCTGAAAGGTGTTGAGGAGGGAACAGTGCTCAGTGTAGGAGGGCAAGTGAACCTCCTCATACAGCAGGCCATGGACCCTAAAAATCTGAGCCAACTCTTTCCTGGATGGAAACCCTGGGTGTGACTTCAGAGGATCCAGCATGCTTTTAGAAAAAAACTATTTCTATGCAGCAAGCGTCTTAACATTTCAAACTGGTATTTCATAATTAAAATTTATATCAGGAGCAACCATGAAGCCTTATGCATATTAGCATTCAGTAGATGGTTTGGATTTTTTTCAATAACCTGTTACTGAGAAAACATTTCTTGTCCACTTAGGTTCACCATACAGTATAAAACACCAAGCACTGCTTTGATGTTCCTTGTGACCCTCAAGGACTTTGCTTGGGCATACTGGTTGCATTGTATTCTTAAAGCCTGAGATTCATCACTTTGTGTGTATGTTAAATAGCTGGAGTCTTGTGTCTGGTAATTCTGTGTGATAATGTGACTGTGTAGAATGGGTGATCTAAAAACCAGGAGTCACGAGATAACTAGCTAAAGTACATTTCTAAAGGGGAGTTATACTTTAAAATAATGCCTCATGTTTAATGAACCAAGGGTTCTTGGGGTTGGGGTTTTTTAAGCTTAGTTAAATGGACACGTGTATATAGATGTAGACTTTAAGCCAAGTATAGTATAGCTGCTTTTTTTCCTGTTGTAAATTGAATTATATTGGTACTTTATTTTTATAATAGTCTTAATAGTATAAAACAATTAAAAAGATTTCGCTTCTGTAGCTCAGGCTTCCTCGATAAAATAGGTTGACTATACAATGAAACTTAGCACATCAGAAATGCCTCTAAAGTGAACAGTCATTCTGCATCTGGAATAAACACCTGTCTGAAACTTTGAAGTTGTATTTTGAGTACAAAAATCTGATTCTGTTTGCATGTGCTTTTACAGAGGACATTGCTCTTTCTTAAAAAGAAAAAATCGGATAGTCTGTGAATATGGTTAATCAGAAAAACCATTCAAATAACAGTCTTACTGGTATATTTAATAAATCTTCCCAAATCATCTTTATATTTAAAAATAGGAATGAAATTTGGTGTACCCTCACATTATCTTAGTTTACAGCATTTTTACAGCAATGTTAATGAAGAATTCCCATTCCAATCAGCATTTCATGGATTTTTATTTGTACAGTGTTTCCACAATTTTAAGGCTTTATCTTTATTTCATAAGATAAGGTCAACATGGCAAAATGAGTCTTTTGTGCTATGTTTTCATGAAGCTGACATAATTGTCTGTTGATCCTTGGAACCAGAAGTGCATCCTGACTTTTTTTGTGGGCAAGAACTGTGATCCAGGGGTACAGTGATTTATTGGTTCTCTCAAAATGAAACATAAATGAAAGAGCATACACTCTTTATGTGAATTTTAAATGACACTTAGGAAAGGGAGGAAAGTTCTACCAAGCAGTGGGGAGTAGGAAAGAACTAAACAAAACATCCTGAAAGTGTTTTTCTTTTTAAACACAGACTTAAAAAAAATCCAGTAGTATTTCTGGAAATTTTTCTCATGCTTCTTGTAGAGGAAGTTCTTGTTTAAGCATTTTGGGCGTTATTTTGTACCAGAACTCCTAGCTATCATATAAAAGAATATTGCATAAAAACACCTGGTAGAGCCTTCCTTCGTGACTTTTCAATATACCAGTTGAAAGGGAATATTTTGAAACAATACTAATACAGTTGTCCCAGGAAAGCCTAACTTCAAAGAAAATAATTATTTCTCTGCAATGCTGTTAACTTGGTGCTTAGTGCCTACATTTTGAATGTCTGTACTTTTTCATTGTTCAAGCTGAATGAAACACAAATAAAAATGCATATAAATATTGTAAATTTAATTGAAACCTGCTTACATTACTTACTGGAATACGGGTTAGCTGGCAAACATATGAAAAAGTTCAAACTATTAACAAACTAATGTCAAAATCAATGTGACACAGTCCTGTTACTATTGGGTCCTAGTTTAACTAATCTGACATTCTTGAGATAATTGTCATCCCTGCAAAGTTTGAGGTAACCAAATAGTGACCATTGGAGGCTGTGCTTTTTGGTCCAGTGATGCCTTAATTTTTAAAGTCAAAATTAGAAAGTGAATGTTTTGCAAAAATGTATCATCACAGATACTTGTATAAGAGTAGACAAAACATGGATGGAAATGCTGTTTAACTCTGAACAGTGGATTTGTCACAAATGCTACTACTGATGGTATGGTGGGTTAGTATTTGGAATATAAATATTTCAAATAATTCTATATTTACTCATATATTTTGTGTATTAGTAAGACAGATGTGAGACAAGTCAAGTTGCCTCTTTATTAATTTTTTCTTGGAATACATCTTAGTAATTTTAAACATTTATGTTCAGAAAAGATAATTTCTAGGAAAAATGGGCCTGTGATTAGTATGATGGGCAAGAGCTTCTAAACAGCAGCATATTTATTTGAAATTAGCTTTTTTCAGGTGAAAAGTCTGTTGGAGAAACATCTTTGGGAGTATGAACTGGAAAAAATTGAAGTGTTAGCAGGTAAACCAATTGGAATTGTATACCTTGATGGAACTTTTCCATTATCAGGAATTCTGTTCTGTGACTAGAAATCAGATTAGTTTGGCCAGTTTGTGAGGTACATCCAGTTTAAATAAAATAAGGATGTCAGTCTTCATGAGTGCTGTCTTCTGGAACCTGTGGATGGCCTGAAACAGCTCTCAGGGAGAGATTGCCTAATGCTAGCACTTACTGATGACACTTAAAAATTACAGTTCAATAAAAGTGTTCATTTCAGCAGGTAGATTGAAGAGTGAATCCACAGGGAAAGCTGCAAAGTGTGCAAAGGAAGGTTTAGATTCTCTTCCCACCACATTTATAAGTCTTCCCTGTATCTTGATTATGTGAGAAGACATGTGGTGTTCACATAACACATCACCGGTCCTGCATGTGAGCACACCTATACTTACAGCTTTCAGGGATGCACAGTGCATAATGTCAGTAACATCCTTAAGGGTGCACACAGCTTCTCTCCCTGTTCCCCCATTCTTTCCTCACTTCTGTACATGTGTCCACAAAAAATATGGTGCAAAGGGACTACACCTTTGCCTGCCCCAGAGTTCCCACTGCAGCATCAGTTGCTCTTCCTCCCTCTCTGCATACCCGTTTTGCCAAACACATACCATGCAGCAGATTGAAGCTTATTAGGTTGCCTTGGTTGCTGTATGCCCATATGGTGGATGCAAAGCAGAAAGGATTATAAGAAAATTCATCTGCCTATAGAAAATCCTCCTTTTGAAGGAACTTCTTGAAATGCATTGTGAAGGAGTCCTCCACTTTTTAAAAAATTCCTCAGCCATGTTGCACTGAGTCCTCCCCACAGCTTCTAGGATGAAGCAGTGTGACAATGTATACTGTGCTGACTGACTCTTTTCAAAGTTTGTGTTAACGAGCAAAATTCACCAAGTCACTGTTTTTCTTCACAAACAAGTTTTTTTTCCTGATGCTGATTAAAATGCAACTGGAGCGGTGCTGGGTATATTCTTCATGTGCTCTCACGTATCAAGAATGTTAGAATAAGAGAAGGAAGGGGTGGGGGTAAAGAGGGAGAAACTCTGCATGGTTTTCTAACTACTCCAAAATAAAGTTTTCAATTCTCCAGTCACAAGGCGTAGGCTGTTTGACTGTGTCTCTGGATTATAACTATCATCCTTAATGCCAGTTACTGCTAAGTCACCTCACTGCTCCCTGAGTAATGCTCAGAAATTTTTCTGCAAGTGCAGAAAAATCTCACCATGGACAACATGCATTTGACTTGCAGGAATTTTTTAGTATCTTGATCTCTTCACCCAGGACCCCTGTTTTGTACCCACATACACCATGTAAAGCAGAGAAAATTGAGCTTATGGATCAGCAATTTTGTGTTGTTGAAAGTAAACAAGTGGTGTGGTAGAAGTGAAGCAATATCCTAAGGTGTAGTTCTGCTTCTCCATCACAGTGAGCACTGTTTTTATAGAAAGCTGGACAACTGTCACATAAAAAGTTCCTTAGTCTGTGGTGCTTTGGTCAGCATCATGGAATAGCATAATAATTTCTGGTGGGCAAAATTAATTTCTTAGTGTCTGGGAAAATTCCTTTATGCTATGTGAGGTGTCAGCATCTAAAGTGGCAAAATGGCAGTTCCTTAAGCTGAGTGAAGTCCATACAGTTGTGATTTTGTGCATTATTTAACAATGGATGACTAAGTAGTGTTTCCACATCCATTATATAAGCATATATATTACTGAAGTACCTACTTACAAAACTTCCATCTGAAAAAATTATGTAATTTCACAAAGTCTTTTCAGATTTCACCAGTGCCTCATATGAACACATAGCATTATGCTTCCCACTTATAAATGATTATGTATTTTTGTACAGTATATCCTCAGTAAAGGGAGTGCAGATTCTTTCTTTTATGTGATTTTTTTTCAGCCTAGATACAGATCTGTTAGATTCTCACCAAAGGGGTTAACACTTCCATGCAAAAACCAGCTTCGCCTCCACATGTACTTTCCCCAAACTACCCGCATCTGTGGTAGAGAGTTCTTTAGATTTCCCATGGAGATAGATTTTTATTTCAAGAAGACCAAACATTTAGTTGTAGGTGTTTCTCAAGCCACTGCAGAGAGAATGATGGCTTTGGAAGCTCTATCCAGAAGTGCTCCCTCCATACAGAGTTAAAACTAGATAAAGTAAACAACTAATAAGGTAGTTCTACTTGGTCTCTCATGACTCACCTCGAATCTCCAGACATCTTCTAGTCATTGTACCCCTGAGCTTACCTTTAACTAAACACTACTTTTGAATTTGGGCCCATCAAGCCAGAAGAAAATGTGAAATTATAAAATTGTATAATAGCTGAAGCTTGTGGTATACATGTTCCACAACATACCTTCCATCCCAACTGTCCTGTTCTTGAAGGGAATTTAACTTCAAAATCATTGTTCAATACAGAGTTCCAGTTTGTCCTCAAGTCTCCAGCACTGCTTCCAGCCTGCCTTCCTTCTGTGGAAGTCATGGATAACATTTGTCGACAGAAGAGGCTGTTGGAAATGCTAAAATGAGTACTTCCTACAAGTAGCTCCCAAACCAAGTGTTTTCATGGAGGAGAGCCTCTTGGAGTGCACCTGACCCATGTTCAAGTGGTTGGCAGGACTAGACCAGTACTCCTCAGTTAAGATTTGCATTCCATGAAGTTTGCCAAGATATCTGAAATAACTCTTACATTATGTAAATCTTTGAAAGTAACACCACCTTATTAAATTAAAATTTAAATCAGACATAAAAAAGTGAAGCAACGTCTAACCAGCCTTGTTAGTATCTCTCACTCTGCTTGTCTTTATGTTGGTTTGTGTTTCCTTCTACCAGACTGCCTGACTGTATCCACAGACCAAGTCCAAGGATGCTTCCTTGTCTGGGGCTCTTTGAGGTACCATGTACACTTACTGCCATAGGAGGAGATTTTTGGTCAGTTTCTGAAATACCTCTCTGTTGCAGACCAGTCTGAAGTTGTTGCTGTTTTAGAGTGATGCTGAATTCTGGGTTACATGAATAGGGTGTAATATGAGGTTATCTTAGAGTGATCAGGATATAAACCCTGTTGAGCCAAGCAGTGCTATCCACTGTCCTGGACTTTGTTCCTGGAATGAACTGTCTGACAAACTAAACCTGAGTATTGCTCAGAAAAAACCAACTGGTGCTGCCCAAAGCAGAGCCAATAAATTAGATGATTATTAAGCAGCATGGAGAATCAGAGATCCAGTTTGTTTGACCCATGGCCCTCAAGCATACTTTCCCAGCCCCTTTATTATTTAGCAGTGTAGGCAAAGACTTTAGTTAAGCAAAATCCAAGGCAAATTACATGGTTTCTTAGGCCTTAGAGCTAATGCTTCAGATAGGCAAAAGGTATTTAAGTAAATGTTAAAGGTGCAAAGGTTAAAGATTAAAATTCCTGATGATAAGCGCTAAAAATAAGGTATCACTTTGTAACAACTTTTGGGACTTTTTAGTTTGTTTGGTTTTTTTTAACTTAGTAATTTCCGGTTAATATTGCTCTATTGTTTAAAAAAAAATTATTTCTCATAAAATCAATTTGTTGGCCAATTTTTTTCCACGCAGCAGTGTAACTCCTAAATTACATCAAATGATTTAAATTATGTGAGTGTAAATGAGAGGACAGTCTGGTTCTTTATATGATTTTGTTTCAGTTTTTAGACTTGCCTCACTACTTTAATCAGTTGATAATGTATGTTAACACACCTATATGTTGCATAATATGCAAGTAGGTCATAGACACTAAAAGCCCTTGGCTATGTCAAAACAGAGAAACTGATGCCCTATCAGCACACAGTTGTCCTACTGGTATAATTAATACCAGTTTTAAATCAATTTAAGTCTGTAAAAATGACTGTGGGTGCAAACCTCCATGTGACACACACATCTCAGTATAATTACCTCTTATCTGTTCCCCTTAGTTCTGTCATTTACACACAAGGTCTTGTAAAGCAATGACAATAAATGAGGTATTGTGTTAAGGTAGACATTATATACAGAAAGATAAACACAGACCTTTGAGCCTCTGGTTCTCCTGAGCATATACAATGATTACTTAAAGCAAAAGTGTTCTGTCATCATTCAGTTCCAAATTACCAGTTTTACTTTATGTAAAACATGGAAGTCAGCTTCTGGGCTCCCTGTTTGCACTGTTCCCACTGACCTTGTCAACCACTTTCCTTCTCACTCCTACACTATTTTTTGAGTCTTGGTTCTAATGGTTGTGAAGATCATATAGTAGCCCTTTTTTTGATTCCAAAAGCCCTTACTGAAATGCGTCTTTCAGCCTATCCCTCCCACACTTCACTCACTGTTTCCTGACTTCATTACAGCATCTGCAATACAGATGTAGCTCAGGGGTCTTTTCTTAGTTTGTTGCTGTGAAAGAACTACTCATTACTTAATTATACGCATGCTTGAAGCTTTTAAAGTTAAATAATGCAATAAGAAATTGCATGTCTATAAAATCATTTTAGAAATAATTAAGATGGCATTAAAATTTTTTTTTTACATTTCTATCCTGTTGCATTTTTCAATTACTCTTTATTAGAAATATGAATGTTTTGGTAAGAAAGTGATCCAATTGACAGCAAGGACTTCAATGGATTTCTTAGCTGACAGAGGAGGCTGTTACAACATGTTCTGTATATAAAATAAGTAATTTACTTTTATTGCTGGCTGTTACAATGCATTTAACATATTGAATTAATGAATAACTCATTATTTTGACATTGGTCTTCCAGGTCTCTCTATGAATTAATTAGAATTTATCGAAAATGCTTTGTCATTCGCTAAGAAGAACATTAGGGCTTCCTTGTTGTAGAGAGCTCAATTTTTTATGATCTGAAAGAGGTTTATCCCTGTGGATGAATACAAACCAACTGTTTTTCCTGAAAGATTCAGGAGATCACTCCCACGTATTCACGTGTGGCCTTTGTTGTGTACAAGAAGACACACATTTCCTAATACTGGATGTGCTAAATAGAAAGAAAGTGCTGCAAAGAACTGCATTTGCATTAATGAGATTATCTGTTCCTTTTCAAAAAGTACAGTCAGAACCAAAAAAAACTTACTTCTAAAATACATTAAGTGCACATGCAGTTGTGTTACGATTTTAACAAACCCATATGCCAAAATAAAAGACAATAAAACCAGCTAATCCATAGAGTAATTCAAAAGTGTAGATGAAGTATGGAGAGACCTTGACTGCAACAGTTGTACATTTCAAACCAGGCTTTAAGGGACTGTTGAGGCTTTGGGATTCAGCTGATTGATTGCCTTGCTGCTATTGCTGTAGAGGAGGGTTCATGGCAGTAATTGCCTATGACACTTCACTGTGGAAAGAGTGAAGCTTTCTTAGACAGTGTCAACCTATATGATAAGAGTGACTAATATTTACTTGCTTTCTTAAAGATGAACACCCCCTGTGTCTGAAGCAACAACCACAGAACTTTATAAATAAATACTGAATCATGATTGGCAATGATGAGTCTGGCACAAAATATTTGCATTTCATAGTACTTTCATCTGGGGTTCTAACTTACTACACAGATTGTGTGTGTATTTTTTTCTCTAGAAAGTTATGGAAGGGTTCTGTAATGCCTACCTACATAGTCCTTCCTTACTTCATGCTAACTCTTATTGAAAGGATCATCTTGTGAAAAATAAATAACTTTTCCACCCTGGCCTCTACACTACAGCTTGAACAGAAGTCTAAGCAGTGCCTAATGTTTGGATATCCATATACATAATTTAATTGAGGCATACAAATGGTATTTTTTCATAGGGTAAAGTTGAATAAGGAGGAGGAGGAGGTTTGGAACAGACACCAAGTAATTATGGAAGAAAAGCAGAGATTTAGTAAAAATGCCAGACAGCTGGGCAACAATTTTAACTTCCTTCCAGCAATTTCAGGTGTGGTAGCCATAATTCTTATTTAAATGCCTCAAAAGCATGAGACATTTATGTAGGACTATGATATTGCAAGTTATTTAAATATCAAAAAACAAGAGGCAAGCAATTTATGCCTAAATTGAAGCAGATGCATTTATGAAGACATTTCAAGTAAAAGAATGTGTAATCATTTCATACCATTTTTCAAATCTCCCCATAGTATCTAATTCAGAAGTCTACATGCCACAGGCTCGCTGTGTAGCTACCAGAGCTAGAAAGGTACTTCCCCAGAGCAATTTCACAACAACTAAGATATCAATTGCCCTACAAGGGTAACAATTTCTTCCTGTTGACTACATAGAGACCTTAAACAACTATGCTCCTTGCTGATGGAATAAATCCGGTCGCTGAAAGTCTGCCATGCGAAACAGGTTTAGCTGAAAACAGAAAAAACAAGACTGAGTTTGAAAAAAAGGTGTGTCTTGATAGGAGCAGACCACTCCCAGATTTGTGAGTCAATAACTGACTAGTGGTTAGCACTGTAGAGACTGTGAATTTAGGAATCTATTTTTATCCCCCTTGACTTGCTTTGCTGAATACATTTAAAGTATGAAAATATTCTTAATGCTTTCATACAGTGGTAATGTTGTGCATCTAGAATGAATACCACAGAGAATATCATGTACCATAAAATGATACTTGCAGTACCTAGCTTGATTTTGATTAAAGCATCTGCTGCAACACCTAGCAACTCTGTCTGCAAGTAGAAAGGTAATAATCTGTAATGCTTGCATCCTACTGAGGAATTAAGTCAGAAAGTATATTATTGTGAATATTGTTTCAATTACTTGGCAGTACTTGCAGAAACAGGCTCTTGATCAGGTTTAGGTCCTTTATCAGAGAAACTAGAAAACACACAAAACATAATGAGGTTCCTAGCAGACAGACAAAGCTGCTTAAAGAACATATCATCTGCAGTCTCCCAGGCATAAGCAAAGGAAGTCAACTTGACCCATAAATATTTCCATAATTATCAAACAGCTTTCAAGTGGCTTTTGAGAAATGAGTTCCAGTCCATTATAATTAATTCTAAAAGACAGTTGCCTTCTGTGTGCCTTGTTTCTTTTGTTCTTCCTTCCCTTTAGTTTTGTCTTTACTTTGATGTTCAGCTTTGTTTTCCCTTGGATCATAGTTTCCGTTGTTTTCAGCCTCACAGTGCACCCATAAATGTGGGACCCAGAAAACACTGGGGGCAATCAAAAGTAACTATTTGATTTACATTGCCGTAATAAGCCTCATTTTACAACACCATGCCACAACTACAAAACAATGAGACAAGCCAGTAGTAGAACACAACAAGCTACTAGTAGAATGTAAGTATCTCGCTTTGCACTGTACTGTGTAACTTGTACAGCCCTTATCTCCTGAAGGTAAATACCCTTCACCAAAAGAGGAAGATCTGTTCCTCTAAAACTTGTAAGTTCTTTATTGTAGCAAAATATATGTGCATCCTGTAGAGAAGTGCAAATACACACACACACAAAAAGCCATAGTTTTTGTAATTTACAGTTGTGGAAAAAAGCTGGGAATAGATTTTCTCATGCCCAACCTTAGAGAATTTAAGAATCACAGTCCTTGGAATGGTCCAATAAATCATATTCACATGGAAGAAATGCAACACATTGTTAGAAGAAATAGTTTATTTTTATATTAGAACAAGCTAATGGTGAAAGAGCTTTCAGAGAGAAATACATATTGGTATAAACCACAGTGCTACATTCATTACTTAGAAAATATTTTGCAATACCTCATGTATATCCCTCAATTTATTTGTCCTGGAAATAATTACTGAGTAGAACTCAGCTCCTCTTCTCCAGCTTAGATTTAACAGAGCTACTTTGAAAAATAATTTTTTAATACTACCTAATTTTACTTTTTTTTTTTTTAATAAAACCAGGTCATCATATCCTTCCTTGAATTTTTTTCTGGCCATTAGTAACTGCTTGTGACTCTTAAAGAATACTATTCCTCCTTCTTTTAAGTAATAACAGATAATAAATGTATAACTGATGAATTACAGTCATCTGTTGGACAAGCAAATATGTAGGACAGGTCCTTACTTATGGAAGAATGACTTCTGTAGGTACATGGCCCTGAAGGAAAAAAGAGGATTTACACAGAAGGGCACAGAAGGGAACGAGCAGATATATTGAAAGGCAAAGAAAGAGGGAGCAGGTTTGTGAGTGGCCTCTCTCAAGAGCTGGTCCAAAAAACAGACAGGTATCATTAGGGAGCAGAAAGGAGATGAGAGATGGACCTGAGGCTGAACAGGATACCAGTGGGAGTTGGGAATAATTCTGGGATCATCCTTAGGGATGGCACACACATAATTTCTTATCCAATGTTAATTCAAACTGTTTTATCCGGTATATAATGACATGGTCTTTAATTTCATATTACAGACCTTTTTTTTTTAATTTCCACACAAACTCCTTGTGTCACACAAACTAATCAGAGGAGGAGTGCATCTTTTCCGAAAAGCAGAAGAAAGGATTCAAACTGACACAAATACTTGCAAAATAAAAGCTTGATTTCCTGAAAAGATAAATGAGATACACATTTCTAAGTACAAGGAAGAAAAGAACTACTTAAGATAAACAAAAATTATTCCTGAAACTAACAATAAACTAAGAAGTAAGAAAAAGACTGCTTAAACTGAAAATCAAGAATAGTTCCTGGAAGATGTAAGCACTAGACTGGGAAAAGTATCTAGCAATGAACAAATCTGCATTATCAGTGGCAGAAAAAGCATGAGCTAAAGGGACTTAGAGATGTCTAAATACTATGATTCTGATCTTCATAAATCAGAACATAATTTCTATTATCTCTAGAGAAATACAAAAGATACAGTCTCTGACTACAGGAACAGCTATCAATGTTTCTCCTTCAGCAGAATTAATCACAGGCAGTGGTTACTAAAGATCTTTTTCTTTTTGATATATAAACACAATTTCTATTACTACCAATGAGATTCTACATTTTCAGCCAGCGAAGAGCAGCCCTATCAGTGATGACACCTATACAAACCTCATTATTAGAGGGAGAAAAAGAGAACAAGGGTTTATGTGAGAAAAGATGCAAGATTCTCTACTATGTGTAAACATATCTGCAACAAAACATGAGAAAATTAAATGTAGAAAATGATCCAAAATACTAATGAGATGATGTACATACTGAGGTAGTATTTCTTATTGCTAATTACTTAATCATAGACCTCCTGTCACTTTCCATCCAAGTGAGTACCTAGCCTCAGGAAATATTCCTAGCCAAAAAGAAATTGGTTTTTCATACAAATTTTTCTTCTTTCTTGATTGAAATGTGATTAGAACTCTACCACACACAAAAATAAAGCCAGCTTATATATAAAACATCTTACTCTCCAAAAGATACTGGTTTAAGAAAGCTCCAAGGCGAAAACTGATGATTGAAGATCCATGGGTCCCAAAACCTCTTGTTTTGGTCTGTAATTTTGAGCATACAAAAAGTCATGCTTCAAAAAATATTTGTACTGTATTAAAAGCTCAACATTTATGGAAAAATCCCAGGATTGTCCCCCCACTCACCTTTGTTTATCAAACATAGTACTTCAACCTGGAGAAGAGGAAACTAAGGGGAGACATCATTGCAGTCTACAGCTTCCTCACAAGGGGAAGAGGAGGGGCCAGCACTGACCTCTTTCCTCTGGTGGTCAGTGAAAGGACCGGAGGGAATGGTGTGAAGTTGTCTCAGGGGAGGTTTAGGTTGGCTATTAGGAAAAGGTTCTCCACCCTGAGGGTGGTTGGGGACTGGAATATGCTCCCCAGGGCAGTGATCACAGCACCAAGCCTGACAGAGTTCAAGAAATGATTGGACAGTGCTCTCAGGCACGTGGTGTGATTCTGGGGGCTGTCCTGTGTAGGACCAGGCATTGGACTTTGATGATCCTTGCAGGTCCTTTCCAACTAACAGCTTTCATGAAGATCACAGAATGCAATCCCAGTGCCTGAATTATGAAACTACCCCCCATTTTACATTTCTGGGTCCATTTATCTTTCCACAGTGCTTGTTTCCCCCTCATCCTGAATGGCAGATGTCTCCACAAGCTGAAACTCATGTCATGACGTGAAAAATGTGCTTCCCACCAGCTGGGAATGAGCACAGAAACCCACCTTTTTCCTTGAGGAGAAAGCCAGGAGGAGGGGGCGACTCAGGGAGCTGGTGCCCCCCAGCAAGTCCAGCCTGCTGCAGGCCAGGGGTGTCAAATGGCTGCTGGGGGGTGACTCGGCCATTTTTTTTAATTTTATATTCTTTTAGTATGGTACTTCTATTACTGAATAGTTTAAGAGTTTAAATTAGAGTCAAATTCATGAGCATTCGGGAAGGAGAACATCAGTGATATCCTCCCTGTCAGAATATCTAATTTCTTAAAGAATAATATAAGAAGGAGGAAATAATACCCACTGACGACAAAGTTGATTTCAATGACAGTTGAAGAAACGCGATTTAACCTCCCTATAGATCCATTTTAAAATGGATATATATGTGCCTTTGTATTTTTATGTAATGTACTTCACTTTAGTAAGTAGGCAGAATCTCTGTTTCTTAAATCAGACACTACTAGATAACCTAATAAATCCCTTCATTTCTGGATAGCCTAACTGTGGCCAGTTAGATATTGTAGCAGCATGTGTATTACTTTGATTTTCTTTGTCCATAATGTGAAGACTTGATAGATGACTTTCATATTCACACTATAGATCCAGACTGAGGGAGTGGGAAATTCTAAATACATCAAAGAAAGAAGAAACTTCATTTCAGTTTGATTTATTAACCCTTATTATCATGTAGCATATTATCCTGTAATATTTACTTTATCATATGCATAAAAACAACCCAAAACAACAACTGAAGTATTTTTATTATTATTTTTTTATTTTAAAATAAACCTCTTAAATATGGCTAATGTTGTTAGATCAGACAGCTAGATAAAATCAGACAGATAAAATAGAAGAATTCCTCTACTGATTAAGCCAGGAGATACTGTTTCATAAAAACTTTTGCCTTTTATGTAACAAAGAGTTTCAAAATCCTTGAACCAAGAAGAGGATGTAAAGCCCAACAAAAAACGCACCCTAGATTTGATGATGATATTGCAACTTGATTTCAAAGACTTTGAAACAGTGATCAAAAAGCTGTGCAAGTAATATAAATTCTGTTTGAAAGCAGGCCCAGCTATGTTAACACACAAGACAGCTTTTGAAAGGTACTCAGGCCAGTTTTAAGAGCCAGCTCTTGCCAGAGGCCTTCATCTTCATCAGTACTCCAAATTAAGATTTATTACAGAAAGCAATTACATGTAATTTAATATTAAATTAAAATGCAAAGCTAAATCCAGACAAGTATTAGTCTGACAATATGGGAAGAATACAAATGTATGTACACTATTATACAAATAGGTAGCTATAAATATAAATACACAACATTGTTCAATAGAAGAATGAAAAAGACCCTGTAATAGGTTCTAGTCTAGCTGAAAATACAGGGGAGAGTTTCCCTACTGTAAGTGAATTCTGCCTGATAACAGGGAAATGCCAGGAGAGGTGTCATGGCTCTCAGAACTTAAGATGCCAACCAAGGGAGTACCTGCCAGCTCCATGCCTGCAGCAAGTGTTCCTGTGAAGTCAAAACACTAATGTTGTCACTCAGGATTTGTTTTCTTTGATTGTGCTCTTTCCCAAGGGAAAATCTGTCTCAGCAATCAATGAACAACTGATTCTTCATGATCCGATGGTTTTTCAAGAAGTAAAAGGGGAGAAATTTTATAGGTTTTGATTCAATTCAATACACAATATTTCTTGTGTGAAAAAGAACCTTAGCTTAGTTTTATTCTTTATTCTTTTCAGGCAACAACTCTAAGTCTTTGGGAACTATCAGAATATATTTACTTAATCAGAAAAAAAATTATTTCCCATGCAATTGCTGAGTATGGAAAAGAGACTTTAGCCATTTATTTACTTAGGACAATGTAGCATAGTATCCACTTCAGGAAGTTCAAAATCAATAAGATGATTAATTAACACAGTTTTGCAGTAAAAGCCAAACCGTTTCAAGCAAGAAGACACAGAAAATGTCTGGATTTATTCTTACTTATTGCACTGGATTACATAAGTGACCAGTATCATTAACAGTATCATTATTAGTATTATTATCAGTTTTCTCTTTTTCAATAGAACTGAGAATTTCTTTGGAACAAACCAGAAGCAATTAGGAGACTACAATTTGATATGATGTAATTTTCAAGGGCCAGTTTTATGAGTTCAGTGGGAGTTGATGTTGCTTCTGTTGCCCTGAAAATCACAGTTTGTCAGCCACATTTATCAGGCTCTTCATATCTGGGCATAAATTGTTAAAATTGTGCTTGATAGTGCAACCACAAGAAATAGAGCGAACTGGTAAGAAATAAACGTTTCTTCTCCATAACTCTTCCAGTTTTGTATAATTTCTTACTTGCTTTAGGTTTTTAGCTAGTCTTCACAAATGATGAAGGCATTCAAGAGAATTGATTTGGGGGACAAATTGTTAAGATATCAAGTTCCTAGAAATAGGAAACTGCTTAGCTAGCCTTAAATGTACTGTGCCTTAAACCCAAAGATATTCAAGCCAATTTTTCATTTGCCTATGAATAATAGGTGCTTTTCCCTTATTTTTTTTCATTGGACCAGGTAACCTTCAAGACCTTATTTTCTGCTACAAATTTGAATGAACTCAGCAAAAAATCCAATCCCACTTACTCTAATGGGACCAGAGTTTGGCCTTTCTATGTAAATATAATTTGTATTCCCCATCAAAAGTGATTTTTAATGGCCTCCTTAACAAGATAATCCACCAAGGAACTGATGACAACTGCATCTAGTAACCTACTTAACAGATCCAGTCAGACAACTATTACACATTACTGCATGCCATCAAAGCAGGGTGTAACTTAATATTAAATTAATATAACAAACACATTTGATAGTGGACCATAGGTGCTTGAGAAGGTTGAAGGTGATAATTTATGAGCAGAAGAACTGTTTGTCTTTGGAGTAATACTGACTTGGGACTGGAATGGAGGAAACACCTACTGCATATGGAAGTAGTTCAACCATCAGATTCAAGTAAATACTTGAATTTCCTAGTGAAGGGTACACAGAGCTGTGTGTTCATGAAGGACTTCCCGAAGATTTCATTTGGTTCATAAACAACCATATGATGGTACCTGTCCCTAGAGGAGACCTCATTCCAATTGGCATCTTACAGTGCACAGATTGCCTGTTTTTGAGTTGACTGGCTCACGTTTTACAGGGAAAAACCAATTTTCCTGTGTCTCTCAACTTGAAATAAAAGATCCCATTGCTAGTGTGTGTTTCTGTGGCTGGAATGGAACTGTAATGAGGGAAATATATCATATTATCTTGCAAAAGAGTAAATAGCAATAGCCATAGTATTAATTCACTATACATATAGCATTATTAATAGTCAGGAAAAAGTCACAGTTTTTCTAGATCCTTGGGAATATTTTGATTTGAGACAACATTTTGTCACAGAAAACTTGCCTTCCTGCAGCTAATCAAAATTTGGAAACCATTCCACAAGAAATACTCAGAATTATTCTGCACCTTAAGTATGTAGTACTTACATTTAAGTTTTGCCAAATATTTATGATTATTATGAAGTCATAATCTAAGTGATCTGTACCACCTTTAAATGTTTGGGTTTTTTTAAAGAGTCAAAAGTTAATTTAGTACAAATCAGGTATTTAAAATTTACATCTACTTTTCACTTTCAGTTGCAGGAAGTTTGGGATCAGTGAGATGGTTGACTACCTTACAAACACAAGTGAATCTTTCAGGAAACAGAGGAGATACCAAAGTCTCAATACTATGGAATGGTTGTAGAGTGAAAAGACATGTTAGAGTTTGTCAGCAGGGGTTAGTCCACATTAAAGTACCTTTGTTCATAAGGCAGTAGAAAGCACAATTTATTGGCAGAAATGCAGGTTCTATCAGCAACATACATTCCTGACATTTTTTAAATAACTCATCTTGCCGAACAGCGTAAGTAAACTATCTTAAGGATACTTGCCAGAACGAATTGAATCTCCTCTCTGTAAGATTTTGCTTGAGTGGTTATGTCAGAGGTATGATTTTTTTGATTCTTCTGTATCTTATATTTTAGCAAATAAAACCTTACTGTACAGATCCTGACTGATTTTTTTAGAGTTGGGAGTGGGATAGGAATATGTCATGATCACTCACCTGTGGCCTACAGAGCATACTGATATTTATGTATAACTTATAAAGTACATTAATATTCCTATTGACTGCTTTAAATTAATAACTTTGATGGTTCATAACTGTACTCAAAACATTTTGTAATTGTCTCATTCCTGTAAAGTGTATATTCAGCTTCTTGAACAAGCAGATCTTGCACTTTCAATCCAGGCATATAATGCCAAATCAATGCATTCTATTTCTGTCAGATCTTCTGTGTATTGCACGACTATGATATATTGTGGTAATATATAATAATAATGTATAATATTAATATATAATTTCACAGCTTTATAATCCAACATTCAAATACTTGCAAAACTTTCTCAATATTATCAGAGGAGACATAAACATCAATAGAGTCAAAAGTGTCAGCACAGAAAGGCTACACTGCCTCTTGGAGACACTGAAGATCTGCATGTTTTCATCCTTTTGCTATGTGACTACATAAATGCTTGTTGTATGACTGAAATGTAGTTCATAGAATAATGAGAATCTGGAGGTCATGTAGCCAAGCTTCATCTCCTTGGGGATATCAGTGTAAGATTTTTTTTCTCTTATCTTACTGGAATTTTCCACGTTGCAGCTTTTGTCTGTGGTTTGTAGGCTTTCTGCCGTGTACCTCTGAGAAGTCTGGCTTCATCTTTTCTACAACCTCCCTCTGGAGTTCAGCAGGGTAATCTTTCCTTTACCTTCACTTTTTAAGGTTGACCTAACGCTGCTCACTGTGCTTCTCCTCATACCCCATGTGCCCCAACCCCTTTATCACCTCGGTGGTCCATGGTCAACATGGACCGTCAACGTATTTCTTGTACAAAGGAGTCCAAAACTGAATACAGTACTCCAGTTGCAGTGTCACAACTACCAAACAGAAGTGAAGAAACATCTGCCCTGATCTGCTGGCCACATTCCTGCTAATACCCTTGTGGTTTATCACTACTCACATGACGGGACTCGATAAAGGTAATTCCTACAGATGTCTAAAATTACTTCAAACAGACATGCATGTAGCCATTTTTCCCTTAATCTTACAGCAAAACACAAACACAAAATTAGGGCCATAGCTCTCTGCAGTAGAGATTTTCTTATTAATGACTCAAAACAGAAGCACTGTACTCGAAACTCAAGCATCAGTACTCCTATAGCCTCTTTAAAATGCTGTAAAAATATTCAGAGGCAAGAAGATTCTGGTGCTTAAATCCTGTGAACCTAAACAATAGTATATTCATAAAAAATCTTGCCCTTACAGACAAAACTTTTGAAAACTGCAGTAGTAAAGGAGTTGATAATATCATAAGTTTATATAATGATTCTTTTCCTTATTACAGTTTCTTTGCAAGCTTCTCAAACGTGCTCAAACAGGTGATGTATGTTTTCCCTGTCAGCTCTCCTCCCTAACTAAATAATTTACTTTATAATGTAATAAATGTCGGGCGTATGCTTCCCAGGATGGACGCCTGAATCTAACATTCCATCAGACAAGCTTTGATTATAGGGTTTTTTTAATTATGAATCTACAAGGCGGGCCTGGCATAATACTGTTATGAAACTAGTATACTGGTTATCTTGAGGTAAATCTCAAGAAATACAGTCTAAAAATATATGAATTTTTATCTCCTTTATGTTCAACAGATCATGATTTACTAGTTCTCATTTCAAGATGAAACTGAGGTTGGGTATTTCCAAATGCGGGTGCCTAAATATATCAGGACATATATGACGTAACATAAAAGCAGTGTTCACAGTAGGAAACTACTGTTTAGGTTAAAAGAATCTAAAAATAAAGAACTCTAAGCAAAGAGTTCTGCATGACCAACTGTCCGACCCCTTCTATGTAGATTCCAATGTTTGAAAACATTGGCCCTGGGCTTTAGGGAATACTATTTCAAACAAATAAACCTGTCTCTGTCATTACTGATAAACTCTTGATGAAAACAGGACAGATTTACTCCCTGTATTTAAAAGCTGAAATTACTATAGGAAAATTCAGTACTGTGGCACGGTAACTGTTTTTTAAAATTACCACCAACAAGAGATTTTTATACCTTTGAACAGCTGCTGTTCTAGAACTACTTTAGTAGACTCTACTCTAAAAATACTATTTAATGTATGTATTACACTTTACTTGCACAAACAGGTTTTACTGAGTATTTAACAATTCCTGTAACACACTAGGCCAATGGTTATCATCCTGTCATCAAACTCAAATAGGTCTGACATCCTTTCTGGCCCAGTGGGGCAATTGTTATGATTGCTCTTCATTTAAATTGCATGCAGTACCACCAATGGAAAGAAGAAAGGCTTTTATCTTTGGAAGATCTGTAGTTATAAATTGAACCAAATTTTCTCAAAGTACTATGGACTTTTAGTAAAAGTTCCACTATGTCTATACTGTTTTTTTTATTTTGTCAGGAAGATGAACGTATTCATATTTTTCAGGATATTTCTTGCCTGTAAGCTATAAAAGCATCTGTAAGGCATTCTGTGACAAAACAGCTTTTGCTTTGAGGGGATGCTTATTATAAAAGCAAAGAGCTTTTCGGCAGAGAAGAATTTAGAATAGTTTCTTTCCCCTTTATTATGAGGGAAGAAAGGAGGGATGAAATATTCACATTTATTCATAATTTACATTTAATCTGATTCTTCTTCCAGTTTGAAAGACTTCAAGCCAGGGAAGTTTTCCTGCACAGATACTTCCAAAGAACTATAAAGTATGCATCATGACTCCCCCGTTCTCTCCCATTTTTAAAAATAAAAATGGAGAATTTTTGGACTTTTGGTTTGAAATATGCAGAAAACTTTGTTGCTTCAACCATCTGGTATGCTTAATTGTCTTTGCTGAGCACACCACTTCCAAAAATATCGGCGAATATAAAATGCACGTGGTATAATCGATATCAAAAATAGGATCATACCATACAGTAAAAATTACTGTATACATAAAAGGAAAGAAAAGCCCATACTCAGTTGTGTCAGCTTCAGCAATGGAACCCTCTTCCATAATTTTGATGTAGAAAATTTTATGTCAGACCAGTTGAACACATCTTTATAGTCTGAAGTTCTAGGACTGATTGTCATGCTAAATAAAAATACAACCACTATATATATTATTGTTAGAACCAAAACAAAGAGGATGATGGGTAGAGCAACACACTACAGAATTTTTTCTTAACTGGCATAATGTAATAAATGATGGATGGGTTAACCTCTTTAGAAACCTGAAGTTCTTTTCATATTTAGCATACAGAAAAATCTAGCCTTTCTTCCTGTTCTAATGCAGAAATTTTACGCGAGTAACTTGCAGTGAAGAACTACAAATTAAGCCAGCATGAGGTTTAGAGCACTATGTGCACCAAAGCAATGGTAGGGAGAATTTGGTATCCAGGAAAGGTATAATCCGAGTGTAGCTGAGTTGGAAGCTCCTCAGGCAGCTACATTAGCCACAGTGAAAATGCAAAGGACAGAAATGGGTGCGTGGGCACTGGTCTTGGTATCGGTGTCTCCTTCCAGGACTGTTTATGCATTTTGAAGTAGACAAACTTGGGTAAAGATCAACAGACGTATTTGGAGCCACATCCAGGACTAGGATTTTTCTTCTGTCCCACCCAAAGGCGCGCTTTATTGCAATGGTATGACCAGCTCCTTCTGACCCTGTGAATTTTGTTAGTTTCATGGCTGCACGACTTAAGTGGAAGACCTGAAGACCTCTTGTCTAGTCTGGAGCTAAGGCATTCTCTTGAAAATTTGCTTTAAATCAAACCAAGGAGGACAATTAGCTTCCCAATTGCTTAATGTGGACTCTAACCCCTACACTATTACATAGAAAGCGCAGCATAGGGTTTTTCATCATATATGTGAACCAAACAATGAAGTCTGATCTACTCTCTGATTTCAGTATAAGGTTAGGCACGATCCAGATTCAGAAAATTAGTAAGATGCCCCAGGGAACTTAGGTACAGAAAAAAGTAGTCCTGAAGCCAAGTGAAAAAGATGGTGGCATTCCATAGCTCTACACAAAAGTTAAACCTGCTAACAAATTTCAGATTTCAAGTAGCCTAGAATACTGTAGATGGTATTGTTGAACTAAGACACCAGTATTTCGCCTGGTCTGAAATTCCCAAGTACTTTTGTGGATCTGTGTCTATATTCACAGATACAGTCACTGGCAGGGAACAAGTCTTCAGAGTTGGCACTAGAAACATTGTGATTGTGATAGTTACACAGTCTGCTTTAAAGCAGCATTTAATTCTGGTGATACACAGCCATGACGCTTATAAACATATTATTCTAGTCTCTCCCCCTCCTCTCCATTTTCCTCTAAAATTGCTGAGTATTATATCATGTTGTCTATTCTGTTACCTGTCATAGACCACAAAATAATCTCAAAGCAAGACCAGATCTGATACCTGTAAATATCAAATATTCCTTTTGTCTAGTTAGAAAATTGTTTTGTGTAAAAGAATCCATCTAAAATTGAGGTAAACTTTATGAAGAAATCATAACACTGTTTTAGTATGTTACAAATGCTCCTTTAGAATAACCCATGACAAGATTTCTGTGGTGATTGGTTCCTCACAAAACTTTGGTAAATAGGTCCCTGCCGGAACACAAGCAGCACTGTGTTCTTCCTGATGATGCAGTACATCAAACAAATTCCCTAGATGCTCCCCATTACAGGCTCAGTATCTGTTTGGTGGTGGTCATGGAGGCAAACTTGTGGGAACCAACGTTGTAGATTAGAGTGAGTGTGAAAAAGGGTATGAAAATATAAGAAGAATACATAACTAAGAATGTTTGCTAGTGCATAAGTGTCTTAGATTTCACAGCTTAATTCTTATTCTTGCATTTTAAGTGGGTGATTTTCTCCATCCAGTACAGTTATAGATCTTCCCTTAAAGGCTTTTTCCTGTGGCAACTGCATACTGAGTCTCTGTCATCAGGCTGAGGTACAAGTTCCATTCCATCCCGTATTTCAGGTTTGCTGGCTTGACGTTTGGCATATTCCTGAAATATGTAAACAACATTTAAGAATGCTATAAGCACCAACATATAATTCATGAAACAAAATTCTCCTCCTCCCTTCCACTCAGAAGCTTACCTTTACCCAGCCTCCTTATGTCATTGTTTACAACTTCTGTACAAGCTGTCTTTATAACACACCTACTAATAGGCTACATTGCCTCTGAAAACACTCTTTAATGTTTATGCCTATTATTAATGGTAACTTGAATATTGTCATTATTTGTGCCTCTAACCACTTTGTGCAGATAATGCTGTCATTTTTGTACACTGAACAGTTTCAAACTTTGTAACAACCTGTGGCTGCTGAAGCTGACATCTAACTGCAGAGTAGAAAAGGAAAAAAAATTTGTACTTTCAGAGAAGAGAAACTTCTTTCACTAGAGATTTGCATCTCCTAGGGAAGCAATAACTATTGGGCCTGCTTCACCCCCTACCCTACCACTCCACTAGCCGTACTTCCGTAATTTCTTTTCCATGTATGCATTGTTTTGTAATACAACAGAGTATCTCCTGATATGTGTGAGAAAGGAAGAAAACTGTATACAGATTATCGCTTACAGAGATCTATTAGAAACCACATACCAAGTGACACTGAAAACAGGGTTGACTGTGGGGATTGGGACAAAAAAAATAAAATTGCTGATTCTGTAAAACAACTATTATGTAAGGTTGCCTCTTTAATGATAAAGCAGGTTTTAGCAAAGCTCTTCACACTGATCTCCTGTGAATATGAACCATATCTGCTATTGATCTAAGTAAGGACTGAATGTGAAATTTGTAACATCAGCAGCAGTAGCAGCTGCGGGACAGTAACAGTGATCTATTGTACTAACCTGGAGCACTTTGTAATAGTAGCAGTAAAACCTGTGAGGCTGAAGCAATTCTCTTGCCATTAACTGTCCTTCTTTAGCAATTTTTCGTGCTTCTTCATCATTTTCCTGGAAAATTCGGATGGAACAAGTGAATAATACAGAAATAAGTGAGCTGCTCAAAGCCTGGCTGGCAATGGAAGTTTTATTAAATAGGCTATTCACATCTGCAACTTTATTGAAATTACTGGTAGACTGCAAAGGCATGCTTTAAATTGCAGATTTGTTTAAAAATACTGGATTGCTTTTATTGTCACAACTGGTACCTTAGGGCTATCAGTAACACCTTTCAGGAATAACCGTACAATTCTGAAAACTCAAATTGATTACTGCTCTACTTTTTTGCCCAAGCCTTCAAAATCAGGTCTGACGTGTCCCAGACATACTTAGTTTTACAGAAGACAAACCCACAGATGTTGTATTCTCTTATGCAGTGGAATCCAATGTCTTCCTTTTAAAAATAACTTCGCTTGAATTCATGTACTTATTCTCAAGTTTTTTAGGTCTATATTTCAGCCTTTAGTATTCCCCTCTAATTCCTTATGAAGAACTACAGTACTCTCAGAACTAAAAAAAGCTATAGCATTAATTATGTAGTATCTAGGATTCTGGTTGTTTCTTTGACAAGTACCTTAGTCAATATACTAAGGCTCTGACTCATGAACACTTCTGCACACACCTAAATTGAACTCCTGTGTACTGCCCTAAATAGAGATGGTTACTTCAATTAAGGCCTTCCCATCTAATACTAAGAACAAAATGTATTTTATCCCAGGATCTTGATAGACTCCATGCTAAATATGTAGGTAGAAATTCAAAAGAAGAAAATATTAAGATAAATTCTTGTTATGTTTGTTTATCACTCTGAACATGAATTTGTAATGGAACTTACCTTAGCCCATTTTATTTTCTCTAGCAAGTCCTCTAAGTTTCTTTTAACTGGAACATAATGTTTCCAAGGTTTTAATCCATTATAAAAGTGTTCATAGTATTGGGAATCTTGCTTCAATATTAGACTATCACCCAGCAAGAGGTATGGAAACCTATAAGCTGCTACAGTGCCATCTACATTCACTTGATATTTGTACTACAAAATGAAGAGGGGAAAAAAGAGAAACATTTTGTATTAGAATTGGAACACTGACTGTATGAATGATTATTTTAACAAGCAAGAAGTAACCATGTTTATTAATTCTCATCTTCAAACCCATTTTAGTGCTAAGTAGGTGTAGTTTCATGGTGCTCTGGATAATATAATGGAAGAAGGATATGTCTTCAACCACAGACTGACAGTCAAGAACCTTTGTGTCACAGGTACTGCCTGATGGGTATTCTACTGAAGTGTCTTAGGATAGAGCAAGGGGTACAGTGGGGAAGGAAATAAACTAATCTATGCTTAAATTCAAAACCAGTAAATTTATTCTGACTTAAAATTCCATTATTTTGTAGAATAATCTGAAACATATATTTTTATATAAAATAGTCTGAGATATTATACTAAAAGTAACCATGACTGCACTGCTCTGGCAGATGTTCTCAGCATTTTTGATATACCCATGTCTGGAACAGAACTTCAACTGTTATGTATTATAATGGCTTTATATAGGACTCTGTCCTCTTTACTTTTTATATGTCTGAGGCAGTGTAATTTGTGTGCTAAAGTGCAACAAAGTTTAACTTGTTACTCCAAGGACTCTTCCTGACATCCATAATGTACTTGCAGTATATCCAAGTTGTGTCCATTCTTTTCATATTTACCCCAAATAAAAGCAACACGGATGGCAAGAAATCAAATTTTTCAATTTGTTCACAAATAAAAATGAAAGTAAGCCCAGATCTCTCTCTAAGGGTCTTTCTTGGCTTTCTTTACAAGTGTGTCACAGAAGACATTGATTACAGGTGGTTTACCTACCCCACACGGACTAATATTCCCAGTGTAGCATAATTGTTTTATTTACTGAATGGAATCAACAAAAGTAAGCCTTGTCTTTTCAGCTGGAAAGAACTTGACAGCAAAACTCTAATTTGCTTGCTACCTTAAAGAAGTCAAAGAAGCCCATCAGCTGAACCTTTCCCAGATCATTTTCTTTTTCTCTGAAGAAGAAATATCCTGTTATTCCAGCATCTAGTAGTTCTGGATTTTCCTTGGATAACTTGACAAG
Source organism: Lepidothrix coronata (assembly GCF_001604755.1). Taxonomy (NCBI): domain Eukaryota; kingdom Metazoa; phylum Chordata; class Aves; order Passeriformes; family Pipridae; genus Lepidothrix; species Lepidothrix coronata. The sequence goes on along the minus strand of NW_016690233.1, from coordinate 73,989 downwards.
ATGGAGACGTTCTTCCCGGCTGTCTCGACCCCTAAATAAAGCTCGCTCAGTTTTGTTTTCCCAGAATGGACCTATGACAATTGAGAGATATGGTAAAAGCAAACAGTAATGAAATGTCATTGTATGTTTAATGCAAATAAGAAACTTGGTATGAGAGTGGCATTACACTCAGAGACATGGTATAACAGGCATGGTTTCTCCCAGTGAATCCATAATCACTTATGAATCACAGGGTTAAACTCCCAGTTCTGGTTTGAATTTTGTGATGAGAAATTGAGATGCTTATACAAGGAAAATCAGAGAATTGCTTTTCCACTAGACAATTTTTTATTTAAATAACTTCAACTATCTTGAAAGCTACATAAGGGATTATAATAAAATATATCAGTAAAATACTAATAATTAAAGTAATTCTTCATCCATAAAGTCTGCCACAATAACCAAACTTCTTTAGCAAAACCCACTTCTGTTACCCAGCAATTTAATTAGGTCCCTGAGGAATCACTTAACAATGCCTTGAAAAGGAAAATAAATAGCTATGTTGTGTCCTCTAGATACTTAGCAAGAGCCTGAAAGACTTCATCTCTGCTTACTGCCTGCTTTTAAAAACATTAAATATGTCCTTCCTTACCCTTCTGCTGAAAATTTCCTTGACGTGCCCACTAAGTGGAGTACTCTTTTATTGTCTCCTAATTGGAAATGCAGCTGTATTAAATCAGTAAACACAGAGTGCCTTGAATTGACAATTTAATTAAAATATTTAAAAACTAATAAAGAAAAGAGAATCTGAGAACTAATTAAATAAAAATAATTAACTTCTCACTCAAGTTTTACTCCTTAGGTACTGCAAATATGCCATGTGTCTGATCCCTAAGTATTCATTAATTTCTGGGGGAGAGGAAGACACCTGTCAGTAAAACTGACTCTTTTTTCAAAGCTAGAAAAACAATTCAGAAGATGACACTCTGAGGTATTTTTTATACAGACAATATTTTCTCATTTGAAAGAGCTGTGGCATAATAGCTTACTTCTTTCAAGATTCAAATTCATTTTTTTGTAAACAGAACATTGGGCCACAACACCGTCAGGCAAAGAATTACTATTTGATTAGAAGAAACATATTTGAGTCCTTCAGTGAGGAGAAAGGCTTTTTAATTATATTTTCTTTTGACAGGTCACACTAGGTATCTTCTGGATACCTTTAAGTCAAAATTCACCATTGTTACAAACTGTACTTTTTTTGGTTCTAAATCCCTATTATACACCTCCTCAGTGGCAGTGTTGAAACTGTTACAATCTGTAAAGACTAACCTACTTGTATTAAGAGATCTCCTAGGGCACTTGTGAACTGAAGACTTTAACACATTATTTCAATGCAACTTGCTTCTTTGATGGAAATCACAGTTCTTTCTCTAAATCCATGATCTCTAATTTACCTGTATTGCCTTGAATGGAAAGGAGATCGTTTGTGACTCCACGTAGGGTTTCAAGAGTTGAATGGGTTACATCATACGTTGGAAGGACTATATCTCTTGAATCCACAGAGCCACACCATGAAATGACAGGTATAGGACCAGGTGTATCATTAGCTTTCCGATACTCAACTGGCCAGTCTCCAACATTAAGATAAAACTCCACATCAGGAAGACGAACCTAAATGTATACCCAAGAAAGGATAATAACATAAAGAGAGACGGTGTTTGTCACTCTTACATATATTCTTCGGTTCTCTTACGTCATGCAGATTCAATAAACCTAACGCATAGTTCATAGATTTAGCTGTGCTTAAAGGTATCAATTTCAAGTTTCTGCCCTACAAGCGAGTATGAAAGGAGCACTCAGAAGCCACGGAGTATGAAAGGAGCCAGGAAACGGCTGGCAGTCGGGACTTTGCCCCTGCAGCTTCCCTAGCATTTTCATTACTGCAAAGGCCAGCCCCCACACATTACCCCTTAGATACGCTGTTGTCTTGAGGGAAAAAACAGAAGTCAAATCTTACTTCAGGAATTATAAATCTGAAGATACAACAACAGATGTGATGCTGCCATATTTAAATATGTTTAGCCTGCAGAAGAGATGACTGAGAGGGGATCTTACCAATGCCTACAAATAATCTTAAGGGCAGGTGTCAAGAGAGACACTCTTTCCAGTGGTGCCCAGAGATAGGACAAGGGAAAATAGGCACATGCTGAAACACGGGGAGTTCCATCTGAATATAAGGAAAAACTTCTTCCTGTGAGGGTGACAGAGCACTGGAACAGGCTGCCCAGAGAGGCTGTGGAGTCTTCTTGCCTGAAGATATTCAAAACCTGCCTAGAGGTGGTGATCCTGTGCAACCTGATCTGGGTGAACCTGCTTTGGCAAGGGAGTTGGACTAGATGATCTCCAGAGGTCCCTTCCCAGCCCAACCAGTCTGTGATTCTGTGATATTGCCTTAATTGTCTTACATGATCAAAACTGATACCTTTCTTGCCAGTGACAGGAACATTTCATCGGAGAACATTTTGAAGTCTGTATACTTCCCTAGGGAGCGACGGTAGATGTGATTATCTAGAATAGTGTAATGAACAATAGCACCTCTTGTTTGACTGAATTTTGCTGGGATTTCTTTAAGCATTCGCTGAAGGTCAATGGTGGGAAAAGAAATGAAGTCTTTTGTAATCTGAGGTTCTTGGGATGGACAAGACATAATGTTCTGCCAGTCCTCAGGGTCTTCTTCAGGACAGTCACAATATTCATGATAAACTGGTCCTGGGGAAAACAAAGCACTGAGAGTCTGTATTTGTGATTCTCCAACAATCATAATTCCCCAAACATGTAGGCATATATATGTAGACATTACAGAGGCTTGTCATTTTTTATTCTATGTTTTCTTAAGTTTTCCTGGGAAATCATCCTCCCTGTAATTTCTGGAATTTAGCAGTGTAACTGAGAAAACAGCAATATTCTTCTCTTTTCAGAAATACTAGATTTTTATCAAGGTGAAATTAATTTGCAAAATGAAGCTCCATTATTGTGAACCTGCCAAGCACATGGGGGATTCACAACAGTTCTAACTGTCCACAACGACCACAGCTCAGGTATTGCCGTGTCAATTATAGCCTAATTCAGAACTTCGATATGTTACATTAAATCAGAAAATACTCTTACCTTTCAAAATATAAGGAGATCGAGCTACATGCTGATCACCATAAAGTATCTCAATTTTTAAGCCTTTCATGACACTTCCATACATCCGATACCGCATAAGAAATGTACCATCATTTCTATCCAAAGGCAGAGGGGTGTAAATTCGGGTGACTTCATTTGGAGAAAGTCCTTTAATTACCACTTTAAACTGTGTTCTTCCTGAAAAGAGGAAAATAAAACCAGATAAAAGCACCTTGAGCTATTAGAATCACATCCACTAAACAAAGGTGAGAGCAAACTCTTCCAGATTAAGACCACGGAATTTAATTTAACTTTTCACTAGAATTTAATTATACCAAGTTGGTAAGATTAATTTCCAGTGATGAAAGATTACCCTACCAACTTTTCTTGCCCATCACATACCTATAAATGGTAAACCTCTAAGTGGAGATAAAAAGTTAAATATTTGATTACAAGATAGAAGGAAAGCTTAACAGTATTTTGAAGCTAAGATTAGGTTTAATACTAAGTTTTCAAGTTAGTGCCTTGAGGAAAAATAATTTCCTCTAGAGTAAGAAAGACAGGAAACTAACTTAAAATAACAGGAGAAAAGAATACTTGCCAGCTTGTGGAAAGGCAGTTGCAGCATGCAGGAGTCAGATACAAATTGTTCAGCTTTGGGCTGCTGCTGACTGTCTTGCACATTTAAAGTCCCAGCTACTGAAAAGCAGGGATAAGAGAATGATAACAGAGATGTTCCCTGGACACCTGTCTGACCTGTGCTTAAAGACCACCAGCATTTCATCATTAATGCACTATAACTTTTAAACTGGGTATGGGATATTTTATGGACGAGTACACATAAATGTAAGTCTGTTATATTCCCTTATTTCTGTCACAAGTGGTCAACAACAATTTTATTCTTAAAAAAAAAAAAGAGGGGGACAGATTATTCACAAAATGTTATCGTCTAAGCACTGTGAACCAAACAAATATAATGAATGTTACCACCAAGTAATATACAGAAATAAATGAAACAAAAAAAATCCAGACAAGAATCAAGGTGTTACTAAAATTTGAATGTGTCCCAACAGCACTAAACGACTGAGATGTTACAGTTAATTCTACACTTTGCATCCACAAATAAATGCACTGATGTGTTAATGCAGGAGTCTTTCAATCATGTCTTCCGAAGAGCACTGCATCCTGAAATTGTATTCAAGTCAACTACTGTGCAAAAGCCTCCAGATTAGATGACTCTCCTGAAAGAATGGACATTGCCTCTAAATGTCACTGCTCGTCACAACCACCTTTTTCTACTTGCTTAAAAGTGGTTGACATTAAGCAAGTATTCTCTCCCTACGACTATCACCTACCATTATTTGGATGAAAAAGCCTTAAAATCCAGAGCATGTCATGAGGTAGGATCACAGAGAAAATAAGCTTTCTGGTATCACATCTTTGTCTCTTTCTACCCATTTTATAAAACAGCATTTTCACTGGGTATAGAGATCTCCTACCAGAGAAAATAAAGTTTTCAGTTGTCATAAAAAATGAGTGAATATTGAGAAATTGCAAGTCAGCTACTACTGAATTTGATCTCCTTGTCCTCACCTACAGGAAATAACTATGTGGATCTTTTTTCCTGATGGTTATGTCCTCACCATTCTAGAGATATAAGGAGCTCCAGATCTACCCAAAAGATATGTTAGTTTTAGCTGGTGACACTTCAGATACAGGAAGCATTTGATAAGGGAAGTGACCTGATAACAGAACTCCTCAGGAAAAAGCTAACCCCACTGAAAGCAGGGGGGAAGAAAGGGGAGACTGAATATTTAATGTAAGTACAAATCATTCACTGAAGGCAACAGGATTTATGTTTATGATTTACAACATTCATTGTGTAGTGGGGCCAAGGCCTCTAAGTACTACTGAAGTATTTAATTATAGCAGGTTTTTGATGATTTTTTTTTTAATCAGACTAAGGTTACCATGGTACTTTCACCTATGTTTTTTTGTTTCTCTCTATCCAAAGGAATGACAAAAAGAAAAATATGTCTTTCTTGAATCATCACCACTAGTAGTTCTCTGTTACCCTGAAAACATGTCTGGGACAGCATTTTAAGTAAAAAATAATTTCCAAATACTGAAGAAAAATACAGACACAGTCAAAATAGGATATTTTAAGAAATCTTGATGATGACACTTGCTTAATGCATTTTTTTCTCTTGGAAGAGAAGGAAGTCAAAGAAGAAGCATATGAATGAATAGCATATACTTTAACAGAGTCAGATGTGAGAACATATATCCAGGAGCAAAGAAATACAGGTTATGGTAGGAAGTCGTGTGTGACCCTCACAAAACCCCAAGCATCATGGTCAATCAGACCCGAGGCAGGTCCTGCAGTGCCCAGGGGCAAACGTGAGTGTAAGACACTAACTGAAAGGCACTAACTCTGTTTAGCAAAGAGCTGGAAGAAGTGTGCCACTGCTCTTTGAAAGTATTCGGTAAAACCTGCAAGAATACTTGTGAGGCCTTAAAAATATTTGTTAGCAAAGTATGTAGATCATCTGAAGAACAGTTAACTGCTAAGTTTATCATGGTGAATGGTACATAAACACATGGTTGGCAGCTGTTAAACCTAAGGGAAAACTTAGCAGAAAAGAAGGATGAGGCAATCCAAGTATTCAAAGAAAAAAATCTATGCAGTTCAAACTAAAACAAAGTACTATATTTTCAGCTGTGATTTTTTAATCTTTGGAACAAATTTTCTAGGGAAATAGTAAATTCTGCATCATTTGGCATCTTCCTACAAAGATGGGTCAAAGAGTTACAGCCTCTGGGTTGAAATCACAGTACGATGTGCAGTGGTGTGTGTCAATTCTGCCGAATGGCCTTGACACTCAGAAAACAAATCCGGATTTAAAATCTGCTAATTCTACTACACAAGTTTCATAAGGAATTCCAGTAAGTACTGACCTATTTGACTGAAATTCTCATCCTCACAAAACACAGTTTAATAGATCTGCACAAATTTTACGAATGGGAAGTCTTCACTGCAGCACTCCTGCTCTGATTGCAGTGCTCCTGTTTGTGCAATGGAGGTGACAATGCAGATTTATTCTGCTATCCTGACAGGGATATTTTGAGATGTATTTAATTTATATTGGAAACTAGCGCCTGAATAAATATTATTCATTGCAATTCTTGCTGACATTTTACAGATAGAATTTGAATATTTAAAATAATTTGAGAATGGAAGTTTTTAGCCTGTTGTCCATATAAATACATTAAACAGTGCTCATGCACTGGAATATGATCGATTGTACTTCTAAATCGTTAAAGGATCCTTGGCACTCTCCTAAATAATTCTTGGCATGGCTCAGCAGTCAGCACAGGCCGAGCCAATCGCTCTTCCCTGCCAGCAGCACGCATGCTTTGTCTTGGTTTGGAGGCTACAGCTCTATGAATGGAGATCACACCATGCCAGATGGCATTGGGACCTGGAAACTTTCCTGAGATATTGAATTTATTAACATAAATATTAACACACATGAACATACTGAGGTCAAAACTATGTTCTCAGGACCCATGACCTACCGGTTTATCTTGAAGGCTTTAAACTAGCATGAGAATCCAATTGAGCTTCGCACTTTTTCACCTTTAGCAACCTGCTTGAACCCAAGGCTCACCCTGTGCAGCTCAAATCAGCCTCCACTACACTGGTAGCGAGTGTGCAGTCGCATTCTTGTGTGCAATTACAAAACTGCGCTGAAATCCAGCAACAAGCTGTAACAGCAGCTGGAGAAAGTCCAGACGTGAAGCATCTGTCAGACTGAAAACATAACTTGTATGTCTACTCTTCAATTTCACAAGTGGCAGCCTTCAAACTGCAAGACACCAAGAGGCTGTGCATACTTGGTAGATACCCTCTCAGTACCATCTATACGAACAGCAAAGAGCAAAATAAGTAGCTTCTACCCTACTTAACAAATTAGCAACATGGGATTTCCACTGGGGCTATCTCAGGGTCATCTTCATTATGGAATCTGCGATGCAGAAGTAATTTTTATTCTAAATTTAAACTGTTCATATAGAGTGCGTGGAGTTAACTTGCAGCAGCAAGCAGCTGACTGACAGAATATGGCTGGCCTGCAAGAACAAACCCAATTCTCACCCTCAGGAGAAGTGTCATGGGATGGTGTGTGCTTGTGCTGAGTAAATAACAGATGAAAATTACTCCTTAATGGAGCAGCAGTAGGATAACGGAGCCCAGAGGGCCGTGCTGACCGAGACAGAAATTTTAAGCAACTGGTGTGCGTGCACCATTAAAGATAACTGCGTTATCAATTGCCAACAGGGTACTGTGATCTTACATCCACTAGCTCCAGGAGCACTGGTTTATTTGTAGCTTGCTGGTTCGTTGCTGTAAATCCCACACTGTGTACAGGAGACCAAGGGTGAGAGGCAGAGCTCCGCGGAGGAGGCACTGGGCTGCACCAGAAGAAGGAAAAGGTCTTGACCCGCACTGAGCGATGCGGGACTGGTCGCGGGGGGCAACCCGGGCCCAGCGACCGCAGAGCGAGCGCTCGAAGTGGGTAAGGAAGGAAGAGGGGAAGGCGAAGGCAGCTCCGTCCAGCTCCTGCGGAGAAATCGCAGCCCCGGGCAGGGACTCCACCCTGCGCCCCTGCGCGCCCCCGAGCACACGTACGGTACCTGGCGGGGAGCGGGAGAAGTTGTGTCCGGCCGCGCTGACCGCCTGGATGTAGAAGTACCGCACGGGCAGGGTGAGCCCCGCGTCCAGCCCGGGGCCCCACGCCAGGCTCCGCTCGGCGCTCACGGGGTCCGCCGGCTCCGTCGCCCGCAGCAGCGGCCAAGCGGCGCCCAGCAGCACCACCAGCAGTGGCAACCCGCGGGCCCCCATCGCCCTCGGCCGCCAAGCCCCGCCGCGCCGCCCCGGCCGCGTCCGCTCGGAATGGGGGGCCAGGGCCTCCTCCGGACCTGCGCGTCCCCGCTCCCGCTCCCCGCCCCGCGGGGCGGCCCGACGGGGCCGCGGCCGGGGCCGGGCAGAGCCGGCGGGCGGCGCGGGAAGGGCCGGGCTGTCCCCGGGCGCCTGAATCCGGCACCGCCTTTCCTCCTCCGCCTCCCCCACGCTGCCCGGGACGAGCTGCAGGACTCGTGTACGGGCCGTCCCGCGATGTAGCCCAGGGAGTTCGGGGGCCGAGAACTTCCCCCGACAGAACCCGTGTGCCGCGGGGCTCAGCCGGCCCGCACAGGGAACGGCCCGCGGGGCGGGGAGCAGGCGGCGGGAGCGCCGGGCCAGGTTCGGAGCTGTGTGCTTTCCACGAGCCACGGAAAACACAGAAAAGGCGGTATGAGAGCGAGGAGCGGGACTCGGACCCGCTAGTCTGCAGGCGGCTGCGCTGCGCCCAGCGCTTGCCTGTCCCGAGAGCTTTTCGTTCCCTGACTGTGGGCGCTGTGCAGGACACGCTGAAAGGCTGATGATTAGTACGTGTGTGTCATCTTCTCCTCAAACAATACGTTGCCTGTGGTTAGGATGCAATTCAGCCGGCAATTGAACAGGTGGTCTGGAATTTAAAAAGGAAAAAAATCATCTCTCTCTAAAGCTTGTTATTACTCCCCGTGCCAGCTTATTTACAGAGATTGCTGTCAAAGGACAACCACCCCCCCACCCCCGACATAATTTAAAATTCCTCCTTGCTGTTTCTAGGGTTTCCCATAGTGACTGTATTTGAAGTGAAGGACAGAGCGGGGACCCTGTTGGGAGGCACTGGCATGTTGTTCCCTGCCCCTGGGCTCAGCTCCCTGTCCCGAGGAGGAGGCCGAGCTCATGCCTTGTCCCAGCACAGCTCAGGCATGCACCCATGCTCAAGTGCTTCCGAGGCCTGTGGGGGAGATGTTGCTGGTGGCCTCCCTAGCGCAGTAATGTTTGGTGATGGGGAAGGAGAGATTACTGCATTATTCTCTAGAAAGTTTAGCAACAAAGTAATTTCATGGATTTAAAATGTTGGGATACAAGTACAGAGGGAAAAAACTCCAACGATTTGTCTCCTTAGGTTGTTTTATCATTTTTACTAGAAGCATTTGCTGGTACTAGAAAGTATTTCAGTGTGTCAGTAGATGGGAGGGCTAGTAAGGCTGTAGGAGAATTAAATCAAGCTTCTGGGCAAGCCTGGATTTTCACATGCAAAGCAATGAGAGCACAAATGAATGCTGCTTGGTTTTGAATAACATGAACTTCAAGTCTCTGTGCATACAGATCATGAAAAACAGGTTCTTGGAATGGGGAATTATCAAGTCTGGTTTCCTCCTTGCTTTTGTCTTGAGTCTCCTCAATTCCCTTTGGATAGCCACAGACTTCCACTGTGTACCAAGTGTAATATTCCCAACAGGCAAGAGAAAACTTGTGTAGTGTTAAACTGGAGTTATGTATGTGCTTCTTGGCCAGGTAAGTACAGCACTGGCTGTGGCTGTCAGTGCAGGGATCAGCGAGGGCAGCTTTCCTCTCCTTCTGCACCAGCTGGGAGCACATTTGAGAAGGGACTGGGAGCAGTCAATGTGGATTGACCAATGGCCAGTCATGCCTGGCAGACCTAATTGCCTTTGGCAATAAACTAGTTCTGCAGATGAACGGCTTGATGAAGGGTGGGGAATGAATTGAGAGCAGCCCTGTGGAGAAGGACTTGGAGGTATTGGTGGATGAGAGGCTGGACATGAGCTGGCAATGTGCATTTACAGCCCAGAAAGCCAATCACATTCTGGGCTGCATCAAAACCCTGGGGCCAGTAGGTCAAGGAAGGCTATTCTGCCCCTCTACTTCAGTCTGGTTAGACCCCAACTGGAGTGCTGCGTCCAGCTCTGGGGTCCTCAGCACAGGAAGGACGTGAATCTGTTAAAGCAGGTCCAGAGGAGGCCACAAAGATGATCAGAGGGCTGGAGCATCTCTCCTACAAAGACAGGCTCAGAGGGTTGGGGTTGTTCAGCCTGAAGAAGAGAAGGCTCCAGGGAGACCTTATAACATATTCCAGTACCTAAGGGGGCCTACAGGAAGGCTGGAGAGGGACTTTTGACAAGGGCATGTAGTGATAGGACAAGGGGTAATGGCTTCAAACTGAAAGAGAGTAGGTTTAGATTAGACGTTTTGAAGAAATTCTTCAATATGGGAGAGGTGAGGCACTGGCACAGGTTGCCCAGAGAAGTTGTGGATGACCCGACCCTGATTTCAAAGCCAGGTTGGATGGGGCTTTGCGCAACCTGGTCTAGTGAAAGATGTTCCTTGCCCATGGCAGAGGGGTTGGAACTAGATGATCTTGAAGGTTGCTTCCAACCCAAACTATTCTATGATTCTATGAGGAGAGAGCAGCGAATGTCATTTACCTTGGATTTAGCATAGCTGTCTGTCACTGGCTCCCACAACGCCCTTGTATCCAAGTTATAGTCTGGATGGGAAACAACCAGATGGGTAAAAAAACACCAGGATGGTTGCTTGGGCCTTGAGAAGGGTGGTTAATGTGTTGTCACTACCCGGCAGCTGGTGGCAATGGGAGTACTGCAGGGACCTGGCCTGGGATGAAGTGATGGAGAGCTCCATCACTGGGTTTGCAGACAATGCCAAACAGGGGACTAGTCAGTTTGCTCAAGTGCAGGGCTGCCATCCTGAGGGACCTAGGGCAGAGTGAAGGAATGATACATGAAATTCAACAGGAGTCCTGCACTTGGGTGCCAATGAACACCAAGGACAGTCTGCTTCCTGGGAGTGAGACTGAGGAGCACAGCAGCATGGCTGCCAGCAGGACATCACCCTGCCCTGCTTGTGACAAATAGTATCTGGGGCAGCTGAGAGGCCACATCAGCCAGCAGGCTGTGTGGACAGGGCAGGGCTGAGGTCAGGCAGGGACATCAATCTGCAGATCAGGATCAGTCCCTCTGAGGGGAACTAGGGTCAGACACAGCTCTGGCATAGCTGCCTGGTCCTGGGGATGTCAGCCTGTGGGTGGGGCCAGGTTTGGTGGGGCCCATGGCTGGCCAGGCAGGCAGTGGAGAGATGGAGACCAATGACCTACAGCATCAGTGGGGCAGGGACTGATGGCTCCAAACTGGGCTGAAATGGTGTCCTGAGCCATGGGCAGGGCAGACAGAGCCCTAAGGAGTGGAGGAGTCAGGGTCTGTTGGTGCTTTTGGGCCCCTGTCCCTGGGAAGGAGCCACCCCTGTGCTGGTATGGGTTGGGACCAGTTGCTGGGAGCAGCTCTGAGGGAATGGCCCTGGGGGTCCCAGTGGACAGTGAGAGGGACATCAGCCATCAGTGAGTCCTGGCAGCAACAACGGCCAACAGCAGCCTGGGCTGCATGAACAGGGGCAAAGACAGAGGTCAAGGGGAGTCATTATCCCCCTCCACTCAGTACTTGTTAGACCACATCTAGATCCTGCATCCAGCTCTGGGCTCCTCAATACAAGACATCAGTAAAATGGATCAAATTCAGGGGAGGCCACTGAGATGGTGGGGCTGGACCACCTGCCCTGTGAGGAAGGACTGAGAGATTTGGGCTTGTTAAGTCTGTTAAGAGAGATCTTCGATGAGGGGATGGGCCTTACAGAAGCCCCCAGTGCTCCCAGGGAGATCATGAGATAGTGCAGGGCAGAAGGATGAGAGACAACTGGAATGAGTTGAAAGAAGAGATGGTCAGCCTATAACATGTCCATAACATGTCCTATAACAACCAGACAGGCTGTCCAGTCTCCATCCTCAGAGATTTTCAAGCCTCAACTGGATGAAGACTTGGGCAGCCAGCCCTGACCTCAAAGACAATCTGCTGTGAGCAGGAGGTTGGACCAGAGACCTCTTGAGATCACTCCCACCCTGACTTATCCTTTGATGAAACCAAGAGATTTCTGTCCCTTCTCTCAAATGTCATTAAGATGGTAGAAAGCTCAAAGATCATCTGGGGACATGCATGACATAATAGGTGGACAGAGGTCTAGACAGAAACACCACCTTAGTTCATAAACCACGTTTCCTTCTGAAACCAGGCTGAGGGACCTGTGTCACTGAGCTCATGTACCACATATACTGGCTGTAGTAATTAAACTTGAAAGACTGTAATGAGTCTCACACACCATCACACGGCACGTGGCAGCCAGGTTTCACCCAGACCTAATTACAGCTGAAGGGATTTTCACGTGGAGCTTATCACTTTGTAAAACTACTCATCAAATACTACCCTCGGCCCCTACATGGAGTATTAGCTCCTGAAGGTAAGTTGTAGGCATATGGCTCTCTAAGGACTTAATATGTCTACTGTAAAGATTCTACCACTGATGGAAAACTGTTTGTGTGCTGGAGATTCATCAGCTGGTGGAACAGGAGAAGGCAGCCCATTCTTCCTCTGCAGGAGGCAGGACTGAGCCATGCAGCTGATGCGACCATGGGCTACAGCTGCAAGATGGACGCAGGCTGGCTGCTCCGTTCAAAAACCATGGTATTGTTGGCCATCAGCACCATGGCAACCATCCTAAGATACTGTTTAAATAGTCTATGGCGTTCACAGTAAATTAAAAACAAATACAGTGACAATATTTTTTCATTTGAATACAGAATTTATTCCAAATGAATAGTTTTAAATATGAAAATCCTATAAATTATGAATATTTATAGAATATATTTTTGCCAAAGAAAAAGCTTGGAAGAGTGACAGTGTCAAAATCTGGCTCTGCTAAACTGAATGAAACTGATTGCTATTCAAAGGGTATTTCTCCGTATGTTTTCATGCAATTGACTGTTAAAACAGAATACTGTTATCCAGTGTAAATTCTAATTTGCAGATCCTCAACAGGCTGAAGTCTTCCACAACTGATTTACAACCAAAAGCAGTTTTTACTAGCTTACATTAAATCAAGCCACTTGATTTCCTGTACATACACAACGTAGCAAATGAAAAAAAATTTCATTTTTTGCCAGCAAGGTGAGAACTTAATCCAGCTACTGTTGAACAAGTAAAATATTTGTAAGATATTTACAAATAAAAATGTTCTAAACCATCCACCTCTAGTCAAGAAAAACTGTATGACCATTTATTTCTCTTGTAAACATTTCTTTTATTATTCTTTACCTTATGTAGGCATTTTGGATTAATGTATTTTGCAGAAATGTACAGCAGCAGAAATTCTGCACAGATACTCAGCTGGTTTTATTGTTATACTCTACAGAATCCTGTACATAGAAAATAGAGCCATTTACAGAAAAACATAATTTCTCCTTAGAATACCACATTTTACAAAACTGCAATTATACAGTACCCATTTCCTTCCAGCATTACTTATGTCAGCATACTCTTGCTTCCTTCTGAAACAGGCATGTCACAGAGATAAATTATGACTATAAATACATAGTTTATATTATTGTCCTTCTATGTACAACAAAAGACAAATTACCCCAGCATAAAGTAATGCTGCTTATATATCAGTACAGATTTGAACTATAGACCCACTTCTTTAACGAAGTTTACAATATAAAAAATGATACCTGTTACCTACTATATATTTTCATCTTTTAGTTTCTTGTGGAGTAGTCAGTGATACAAGTATTGCTTGTTTTGTGTAAAATACATTATTTTAAAATACCAGTATACTGTCCTTCCAGTTACAAAAATATAATTATGTCTCTCCTACTGATATTTTATTGAATGAAAAAGTGTATAAAAATATGGATCATCGTTTGAGACCCTATGTGAAATTAGAAATAAAGTAGAAGTAAATGTATAAGTATTTAAAAATACTATCTTCTGGTTCGATGAGACACTTCTGATTTTTCATAAAAATAGATCAAAGTTCAGTTAGAAATTTAATGGCCAGTGACAAGTTCTGGCTACTGAGTAATAGTACTACATTATTAGTGTGGCTTAAGAAGAGCCACTGGAAAATGTTTACATCCATTCAGTTTGGAGGATGAAGAGTACCATGGTCACAGCAGAAACAGTTGAAAAATACCAAAAAGGGACGGTAATTTAGCAAAAGGCAAAGAGCATTTCTTACTGGTTTCATTTACTTTGTAGGTAAAAGGCTACCAGTCTGTATGGCCCAGTTGTGCCCCAGCCAAGTGCTCTCTTGGGCCATGCCTGCTGGTGCTTCCCTGAAGGACCCCAGTGGCTGCAGATGCCTCATCCCCAGACCAGCCAAGCAGAGGCAGCTGGAGAACCCTGGGACCTCACAAGTTGTTTTGGTTATGGTTGTCTTCCCATCACTAGGACAAATTAGGTTTCAACCCATGAGGTTAGCATAGGAAATAGACAGGGTAAATCTTTTTACATTTTGAATGGCTTAAAGTGTTGGACTATTAATCCAAATTAATCTAAGTCAAAGGCAGAAATCTGGTCAATCATGTCAACTGTAACCAAAGCTGTGCCAGTTATGAATCTCCTGTGTCTGGAAAGCAGATTTTCATGCTCAGTTGTGTTTGTTAACATCCTCAGGGATTTCAGTGAGTTTTTCAGTGCTGTGCCCTGTGCTGAGCTGTTTCTCCTGCAGTAGCAGCACTTCTGCAACTCAAATTTCTCACTGCTCTTGTAATGCTGAAAAGTCCCAGTGTGGAATCCAACTCGACTGCACAGCAGAACAAATGACACAGGGGACATTGCTGCTATGCTTCCCAGGATACACTGTAAAAATTTTAACAGGTTTCATTTTGTGAGAGTGGGATGGATTAGCATTATCCTGCTTGATCTGATAAAGGAGGAAAATCGGAGAAACAGCAATTTATCAGCAAAGCAACTTCTTGGTTTTAAGTTTTGTAAGAAAAAGTAGCTCAAACTAGAATTTATCCATTCCAGCACTGTGTAGCTGGCAGGAGTCTAACCACTGCTTGCTGACTCAGAGGAAAGCCATCTCTGGACTTATACTGCCCAAAGCTCCACAGCTGTTTACCTTCTATTATTTTGGGAAGGGATTTTTAAACATTCTTTTTCCCTGCTAGGAGAAACAGCAACAGTGAAGCCACATGTTTAATACAAAAGTCAAATGCTCAGGAAATGTAACATACTAACTTCTTTGAAACCAATGAAGTTGTACCAATTTAGAGCAGCACAAGAATGGGTTCAAAGTATTTGACATGTTTTTGCCTGCCCAGAAACTACGGTGCTATTGTGCCGTCTTAGTACCATGATCCCTTCACAGCTCTGATTCTTTATCTACCTCATCTAGGTAGTATTCATCATCGGTGGTGGTATCACTGTCTGAGTCCGAATAAGCGGCTGGGTCTTCCCCATAGATATCAGTCAGCTCTCGGGGCAGTGAAGCAGCCGATGACATTTTGCTCCCAGCAGAACTTGAGCTCAAAAGCTCAGCCCTGTTTGTCGAAGAGGTCTCTCTATCTCTGAAAGCACCAGGGTTATTAAGAAGGCAAGGTCTCCATAATCGCCCTTCTGTGAGTGACTTCTTGATGTTTTCCAGGAAAGCCAACTGTTGTTCTTTGCCAAATATACCAAATTCAACAGATGGATACATCAAATTTCTAGTGCTGTAATATTTTTCATTATCTGATGCCCAGTTTTCATTTTCGTCACACGACAACAGCTCTGAGTAAGATTTAAATCTCTTCCCATGTATGCCATCTTTTGGTAGAATATTGCTTCCTGAGGCAGAGATCTCAAAGGAATCTCGAGCACAAATACTCTCAGAAAGGTGACGCTCACGCTGACTTTTTGCATGGCTTCTGTGCAACTGATAGCTATTGAGGTTAGCATTTTCTAAGCTAGCAGACTGAGAGGTATTTTGAAACTGACCAAGCGCTGTCTTGGAAGTCAAGTTTTGCTCTTGGCATGTGTCTGCCTGCAAGCAGCTATTTGCAGGGGTGTTTGAGTTTGTGTCAGTTAAAACTGGTAAGGGCGGAGTGCAGGCACGACTGCTAGCTCTTCCTTTCTCATCATCCTGTGGGTCTGATGTAGTAGCACTGGGAGAGATGGGCTGGCTTTTGCTTTCTAACCTGAGATCAAGTGGTTGGGAGTTCTTATTTCTCGTGGTGACCGCTTTATCTGGAAATAGGCTTGTGAGTCTTGGCCTGTTTTCCACTTTCACAGTAGTTTTTTTGGGACTGATGGCTTCCTTCTGGGTGTATGAGCTTGTAAAAGACCTCCGGCTGGTGTTATTAACAACCAAAGAAGGATCATTATGATTTTCAGTCTTATTCTCAGCTGTTCTTGGTCTTGGTGTATTCTTATCAGGATCCAGACTGTGATTCTGATTTTCATTGTCCAACTGCAAGAATGGCTGATGGGAATCTGTTGAAATCGAGTCAAGGGACATGTTGACCTCCAAAGAAATGGCATTTCCATTGTTCTGTGAAAAAATGTTACTTATGTGTGGTTTGGGAGGCAAATTTTTACTTGAAAATTTTCGACTTGTTTTGTAAACAGCTGCCAGTTTATTTTTAATTGATGGTCTGTTTTTCCTTTTTTCTATATCTTTGACTTTGTCTCTTGTGAAATCAGAGAGAAGCTTGTTCTCATCTTCTGTACTCTGTGTTAACTTCTGATCTTGTGTAACCCTGAAGACTTTATCTTTAATGTTCAGGCGGCCTTCACTGTGCCTCTCTGATTCCTGCAAACCACTATAAACTTTATCCATCTGAATACTCTGTGAGTTTTGCCCTTTTCTAATTTTTGAATTCTTAACCTCATCTGTATCTGTGGCAACCACTTTGTCTAGCTGAAGTAACGGATCAGCCCTGGAAGCTGTGCTTACCTCAGATGTTTTGCTCTGAGACTCTGAAAGCACTTTGCTACAAGAGTTTAAATAATTTGCATTTTTTCTTGAACTGTCAGCCCTTAATTGCAGTCCACTGCATTTATTATTATACAGAGGGGTGGTTTGGTGTAGGAAATTTACTCTCTGTTTGACTTGGGTACTGTCCCTGTATATGTCTTCCACAGGAGCATGGTCTGTCTTACCACTCCTTCCAAGAGAACTCTTCTCTCCTGAGCGGAGGAGTAAACTGTTCAGATTTTTCTTGGTATTCACTTTAGGAGGCTGACAGCAGCTTTCAGAGTTTCCCTTCTGTATAATATTTTTATTTGTTGAAGTAGAATACATAGGATTCTCTAAACATCTGCCTGGCTTGGGAGGGGTTGATACAGTGGACGTTAGTGGTGTGGCTCTTTGTAAAATTTTCTTCTTTTCTTTTAGACATATTTCTGCATTTTGGCTGCCTGAAGCATCAGAAATGGCCTTACTGGACTTAGCCACTATTGCAGTGGATTGTGGACCACTAAGAGAAATTTCTTTTGTCACCATGTCAGAAAGCACATTTTCTGCTGAATTATCTTTCCTGCTATGTACCATACTCACTGACTTCTCAAAGCTAGGGGATAAGTGCAAATTCTCTTCTTCACTATCAACAGCAGTTCTTAAGTTCTGAGGTGTGACCAGAGCTGAAGATACTTGGTCTGAAGAATATGAAGGCTCTTCTTTTTCTGAAGTAGTGGGGAAAAAAACATTTTCTAAACTCACATGATCTTCATTTTTCTTGTTTTGTATTCTTGGTGACTGAGCATTTTCTTTGGGACAAGGTAAATCTGCATCCTCTGTATTATCTCTAAAGAGGCTACAAAATGTTCTTGAATGCCTCCGTGGTAATGTGTAATAAATTGAAACTAGTTCATGATACTTGACATGATCTTCATCAACACAAACTGTAAATGTGCTTGTGGTTTTATATTTCTGCAAAAAATTTCCCCCCTCCTTATAATCTGAAAACACGGAGGATTCTCTTCTGCTTAGATGTTTACATCTGTCTGTCAGATCAACTGATGTACTACTACTTACTGAATCAATACTTTTGGTTAAAGGACTGGGGTAATTTTTGTTACTTCCACCAGCATTTAATGATGCTGATGTTGAAAAAGAACGTTTTGAGTCTAAACAAGACACATCTCTTTGATTAGAATAAAAGGCGTCAGCTCTATGCGGAGTTTCAGATTTTAAACAATCACATGTTGTTCTACTTTCCCTAGGTAAAGAGATGGGCATATCTGACATAATACTACCAGCAATGCTAGCTGATTTTCTAGGCAAGGTATAATAAATAACAAGAGGGTCAGGAGATTTGGAGCTGTTTCTACCAGGGGAGCCAGTAATACTGCAGCTACTGCTATGTCTCAGCAAGCTGTCTTTCTTGTAAAGCCTTTCAATACAAGGTGAATTACTCCTTATTTTTCCACTTCCTTTTTCAAGGCAAAAATAACTTAAACTATTTTCAGAGGTATTGGGATCTCTATCAAAGCTATGCATATAATTATTTTCAGAATTTCCATTTTGTGGAGAACTAGTAGTGAATTGTCCATTACAGTCCTTGGTATCTAAAGTGCTTGCATTTTGCAATGTTTTCTGTGAAATCCATTTGGTAACACCTATTCTGCTCATTTGAGCTGTATTTTCCCCTTCTGCTTGAAAGTCAGTAACTATGCAATTTACTGAAGAGCTGCTTGGTGCTTGTGGAGAGCTTTGTGAGCAGCTAGATGAGCATCCAGGAGGACAGGACAACCTGCCTTGACAGTTTGCTAACTTTTCACTGGATGGTGCAGAAGCAACATTCAGCAGTGAGGACTGTCTCTTTGGAGTGGCTTGGTTAATGGCTTCTGCACTCCAATTATCCTGTTTGATGCTCTCTCTTTGTGCTGCATAATTCAGATTATGTTCCCATTCTTTCTGACTTGGAAGAAAAGGTTCCTTCCTGCTCTCATCAGCTAGCAAAATAGAGGGAGGCTGACTGAAGACACTGTTGGATGGGCAATTGTTTTCCTTCATTTGTACATTTCTTTTATCACCATTTGATGTATAAATTTTTGCAGTATCTCCTCTAGCAGTGACTTGGGTTTGTCTCTTTGATGTCATTGTGTTAAAGACAGATACATCTCTTTGCCACATGGCAGAAGCAGGGCTGTTAGAGGAAAAACTCTGGGCGCTGATATAGCTTGTATCTGCTTGTTGAGGAACTGACTGTAATGGCATGTCTTCATCTGCCCCTTTCATATCTTCGGCCTTTGCTAGTTGTGTAAAGTCTGCCTTAGTACTCCTTTGGGTAACGACAGCTGAATTCCTGTTCAGTCCTGCAGATTTTGTTTGGTCCTTTGAATTAGAAAAAACTGACTCATCAGTTCTGATACTAGATGAAGAAACTGAAGAGTTACAACTTAGCCAAGGCTGACAGCCCTCAGTGAATTCTGAGAAAGTTCTGTTTGCACTTCTTGTTCTCTGTTTGACACTTATACTTTCTGGAGCATACATGTGAAAATCGTTCTCCAGGCGCTGTGAACCAAACTTGGCATTCTTTGTATGTGCCCACTGCTGCTCATTTAAATTAGCCATAAACACTTCAAAGTTGGCCTCGGGGGAAAGGAATGTTTCATCAGTGTAACACTGAGGAATATCAACCCAGGAAGGATAGCTGTCTTTTTTTCCATAAGAATAACTGTTTTTGTTTGCATACAACTTGCCATGAGAAGAGATATCTCTATAGTAGGATCTAGAGAGATTATTTTCTGATTTATATAAAGGATAATTTTCCCAGTTATCAAAGGGCAATGGAGAAGTAGCTTCGTCAGGACAGCTAACTCTACTAAAGCAATTACTGCTTGAAATAGATCTTCTGTAGTGGTGTTTTGAGTGGTAACATGTGTATTTCTTTGTTTCTTGCAAAGAGCTGGGATATCTACCATGCTCTGTAGCATGAAACTCCATCAGTGACTGGGTTCTAAACATTTTTTCTGGAATTGATGCTTGTCCAGGCGAGTCTGGTGTGTTGTTCCATACAATAGAAGACAGAGGAATTCTCTTTGGGTTCTGCCGACCAAACCTTGGTACAAAACCATTCTTGCTCTCCCTTGCCAATGGATGCTGTAAACTAGATGCTGATAGCTGGTCAGAAGATACTGACGATGAACATCTCCGAAGGGAACATACAGAGTAACTTCTGCCAGCTGTATCCCTGTTCATACAACTCTTGTGCCTAAATCCGCTGTTCTGTGTTACAGAAGGGGGATATAAGCTACCTTCTGAAGACCTTCCGAAAGAAACGGCAGACAGCCTTCTGTGGCGCAGATGAGAATTCCCATTGACTGGATCACCACATTTGCAATCTTCTTGAAAGGCTGTCTGGTGCCAATTTATATATGCACTGTGTAATTTCCTTGGTCTGATGAAAATCTTGTGTTCATCTTTGGCCCTTAGTGTTCTCAGTCCATCTGGGAAAAATGTGCTAGGTATGTCACTCCAGTCATTTCTCTGTTGCCCCCTACTAGCAATCTGTGTCTTTGAAGTAGGGAATGCACTGGATTGGACATTTGATGCACTGCTAGTAGAAACTGTCCTGTCCAATGGGTCCTGGACTTGTTCCTGGGCCAGCTGGTCATCCAGATCATTTAGAACTGCACAGGGAAAAAAAAGATACTTGGTTCTGTTTTCTTTAATAATCTTCTGACTATTTATGTTAAAAAGTTTCAGGTACTACGTTAATTATCAGAACTGGTTTTAAAAGGAGTCAGCTTCTCAGCATTCAAAACCCTTCCCAAACCACACATTCTTCTTCGTTACGACCTTTCAGCAGTCACCCATTATGATTACAAGTAAAAAAATGCTCTCCTCTATGACTGATCTTAAAACTGCTCTTTATGTAATTGTTAGTCTTTATGCTACTTAAAAGAAAAACAAAACTATTTGAATTCTTACTCATGTGCTATATATATGTGTATGTGTGTGTATGTAAACTTTCCAAATCTAGTTTATAACTAAAAAAATCCCTGAAAAGAATTCACTAGGCAAACATGGACCTTTCTATGTGCTCATAAACCACAGTTATGATGTAACTGTAAGAAAACAAAGAACCCTGCAAAGCACCAAACAAGCATATTCAGTAGTCTGGCATGTCCACCTTTGTTTCATTCATAAGAGTTCTCTGCTGAATTGTAGTTTCTTAATTGAAAATGAGCACTGAAAATAGCATTTTCTGGATAAAAAAGGGTAATTTAATAGTTAGGAACCTGTGATTCAATCTAGCAACAAATATGTATTTACATACATAGACAGACAACCTCATGACCTAAAATTAAACACTATAGAGCTCAATTAACCAAAATATTCATTCAGAAGACTGACAGCAATATATTAAAGTATTTTTATTGTCAAAACCAATTATGCCTTTGCTAATTGTATTCATTTTGTATTTTGAAAATAACACACATATGACTGTTTTGTTACAGAATTTCCTAATCCACTTAAAGAAGCAAGACTGACTGATCGGTCATTACAGATCTGTGCTAATAGTACAGAATCATTAAGAAAGCATTGCTAGGTATGTATAGTTAGAATAAAAGGTGATCCCAAGGTACTAAAATTTTCCATTTTTCTAAGTTTTTCTTCAGCACACAAAAGAGATGGCTCCTGAGAAACTCAGCTTAGAACAAGACAAAAGGTGTGTTGTTTCTGAGTCTTCCATTTGGAGGACATCAGCCAAGCTATGACAGACACACCAAGAGGTGACAGGCTGAGTTTCAGAACTACTGTCCACCATGCAGTGCTCTCTTCTTCCAGCACTGCTGACTCACTCACTACTTTCCAATCACGCTTTCAATCTGCGATCTTTTGTAGTTTTGGGTGGTAGAAAGTAATATTCAAGGACATTTCTTTGTATAGATCTAAGAAAATCTGGAACGTTTATGGAAAAACACCTCCGTACTCCAATAGGCTGGGTCTGATCTTGCCTCCCTTCCCAGTGTGAGGGAAAAAAAGCACAAAAAAGAACCACTTGACTATAAGGATCCCAGAAAACTAACTGAATGTCACAATGCCTCTTGCTTCTGTGGTTTGAGGCTTCACAATTTATAAAACCAGGCCCAATAATTCACTATTATCAAAATTATGCATGCAGGAAAGTGGGATGAAATTCTTCTCATATAATCATATGTCTGCCTCTAAAGGATGCAATATGGGCTCCTGAGAAACAGCAGAGTAGAACTGTACACTTTTACGTGTGTTTCTTCTGAATCGTATCAGTACGAGATGAAATGCAGTCTAAGAATGATCAGTGACACATCTTGAAGTCAATGTCAGAGTAACCATTCTGCTGTCAAACAAAGACAGCAAAAAGTAGCCACTCTGCTAGAAAGTAATGAGTTGTATCTTTAAAGCCTATGCTTTTGCAGAAAATTCTCTGAAACCAGTCACCACAGTATCAGAACAAAATAAGAACACACACTTACCACTGAAAAACTCCTTCTCTAGCTGATCATTCCATTCCTGTGTACTTTTCTCCATCATTTCAATTTGGTTTGTATCAAAAGAATGACCACTCATTTCAGTTGACATTGGGGAATTACACATTTCAGCCTGTTAAAAATTATAAGTTAACATGTTTTTAGTTCAACATGTGGGTTCAGATCACGTTTCACGTCACATGACAAATCGCGTCACAAGTCCCAGAGATCAGCAAACTCTTTGTGGATCTTTTAAATACTGTATTATTAAAATACACAACTGAGGATTGTCAAGTTGCATGCATTTTAGAGACTTTAACACATGTAATAAGGAGAATTACTCATCTTGTCCTCATACTGTAGCTTATTTTGGATACATGAGTTATAATGGTCTTCTAATAAGGGCATAGTTTACTTATTTTATCCATATGCATCTTTTTTGCATTGTATCTTTTTAATGAATTGCATCTCTTAATTTAGTTTTTCTCAATCCATTCTTCCTTGACCAGCATATTTTGAAATTCACACGCTGACCTCGTAACAGAGATTTAATAATTTAATACTACAGCCAATTTTCTTATTGCAAGACAGCACTTAGTATTAGAAGTGGGGAAAATGTCATCCTGTTCCCCATCTGTGTTTAGTTTACGTGTTAAGCTGGAGAGGTTCTATCCCATATTTCTCTCAGCTCAGGTTTCAGATGGTAGAAGTGCAGACAATTGCTGAACTGCTGACCTATTTCAGTTAAGACTCTTCCTCCTTTTTTTAAAAAAAAAAACTTCGCTATGTTTTTGTTCTCAATATTCATAATATTTTACTTGTCTAGCTATAATATAGCTTTATATAATATGTTTATATAAGAGGCAGGATTATCTGATAAGATCTTTGTTCAGTCATATATTATTATAGATTATCCCTTTGTTTTTGAAATATGAGAGAAGGGAGGTGGCCAGTTTACCTCCTCTGTGCCTTTGATTATATACTATATACCTTCTTAGTCTCCTCTGCTGGTATACCACTCAAGTGAAAAGGAAGAAAGACATGTTAGTAATATAGGGTAATAAAGTAATTCAAATAGAAAACATTATCTTTGGAAGAAAATCTGTTATTTCAACAGCACGCACTTATATTACATCAGAAAAAAATTTGTTGTTTCATCATTAAAATTATCTTGTGCTTACAAAATGGAACATTCATCCAAAAAGTAATTTCCTACTGTCAAAATTTACATTTACATGGCAACTCTGTGCATGGAGATGTTGCAGGAGAGGCTCTACCTTACTGCCCGCCCAAATCAGCTACTCTTTTTCAACCTTGTACAGTGATGTGAAGTAAGCACACTAGACTATTTATTCATTGCGAATTTTGTAGTTTGCTTACAGTTGTCAAGATACGTGAGGGTCTTTGCCTAGGAAATGATCCATGTAATTATTCTGTCATTATGAGAGAACTTAAATATGGCAGAGCTAGACTCAGGGCTTACCTATGAAAGCTTCGGACTTGTAGAATTAATGGGCAAGCTCATTCTACTACATTCGACAACTTCACAACACAGACATTGTCCTCAGCATTTAAAACAAGAACTGCAAGAATACTATTTAAACATGTTATATCAACAGCGCAAACCAAGGGGACTGATTTTTGCAAAATCTGTAGTTAAAACATTGCTGAGAATAAACTGATAAGCTACTTACCGTTGCCATTTCTTCCACTTTCGAGGATGGGCTAGCAGAACTGTCATATCTGTAGGCAGGAGGATGTAAATGTTGGCTTTGAAAAGGAATGTGATGTAATTTTATCAGGTAGTAAATATCCAGCAGTTTCGCATTTTAACAACTACTGAGAATCATCTGAAGAAAACCTCCTCTCTGAAGAATTCATCCTTCCCTCCCCTGCGTCCCCCCAAAAAAATCCTGCTTAAAAAAATACTAGGAAAATGTACTGTACATTTTGGCTTTGTCAGCTTGCAAAAATCATATCTGTGCAGCCAAAAATGAACTCAACCTACTGACATCTGAATGGCTGCAACAGCCATTAAGTAGTTGCTTCAATTCAGCATTATGATAAGATAGTATAATTTCTTTTTCCAAACAACAATAGTAGGTACTACTCATAGCCGAAGTTATGTACTTGTAAACCTGTAAGTGGTTTGCATCTGCAATTCTATTGTTTTTCTCTTCCATTTCACCCTGCTCACATATAGAGCTGTGCACTGCCCCTGCAAAGGAGGAGAGACAGACAGCAGATTGTTTTTAGTGTGAACTTTGGAATTTGCTGCTACTCATCCAAAACAGCCTTTATTTACCAATTTCTAACACATGGTAGAAGGCTCGTCTGCTTTCCTAAGGTATATCAGACTGCAAGGGCTTGGCTGAGAACTGGCTAGAGTGTCTGTGAGTAATGCAGTGGTTAGAACAAGATGAGAAGTCCTGAACATAAAAAGTACTCTGCTCTATGGGATGACTTGCAGATATACAAATACAAAATAACTAAAGAAACAAGAACAGGACTTGACTTCACTGAGTCTATTTGAGTCTGCAGAACTTTATTTTACAACTAAGCAAACCCAGTCCCTTCAAAAGCCCTGAAGGAAATGTTGCTCAGCCTGTGCTTATTGCCAGTTCTTCCTTGTCTCAGAACTCTTTTTTCCCAGGAAGTTAATTCTTGAGAGAAAGTGAAATAGGGAAAGATGGTTCTGCTCAGTCCTGTTTGTCTCAAACTTTTTTTGAATGACCTTGTTCTTAGGCTCTTAAAACTTTCTTGTGCTCAGGTAGACTACTTTATTGTGCTTCTACAGCAAGTATAAACCGGCTTGTTGGCAAGTTCTTTGTGGCCCAGCCTTTCCTCCTGAAGTGCTTTGTCATTTGTTTGCAATGTGCTTGCAGGCAGGGAAGAACAGTTGAAAGGTGCAATTTGTTTTTGCTTCTGTAATTGTGAACTGTAAAACCAGGATTCCTCTCTGACATGGGGTCCAAGTGAAACCAAACAAGCCTGTTGACTTCAGTGGGCTTAGGATCTGGCCAGACAGTCTGAATCTGAAGTTCCTAAGTTTTTTCTTGTAGCACTGAATAAGAATAGCTATTAATTCACTGGGTAAACTCTCCCTGTGAATGAAGTTTACAGAACCAGAATTCAGAAATGTATGTAGCTCTTTTTTTGATCTTAAATAAAGTTGACTATGTTTTAATGCTTCTACAACAAATTAAGAATTGAAACTTACGTTTCAGAGTTTTTGCAACGATTTCCTGCAAACAAAGTTCAATGAAATCCCGTGGCTTAGCAAGTTACCTTAATTTTACTCATATGCATAACTAAAATGTAAAAGCTTTGTTAGAAGCTTTCTTCTTCAGCTTTACTGTGTAAAGCTGCTCTACAGCTCTCCCCACTCCCGACACTTGGTGTTGCCTTAATTGCTCCTTGCAATGAAGCTACATGAAGTAGACATGTTAGTTAGAAATGTCAGTTAGAAATGTCTTCTGATAGTCTAGGCAAAAATTAAATTTTCATTTGCACCTCTGGCACTATTCTAAATTTATGCCTGTCTTTGTTGTCACTGTTCTTTCAGAAATAACTGGTCATTGCATCCTGCTTTATTTTTCTCCCTGCTAACTTACACAGACAAGGTTATTTTAATCTTTTCCCTGTGCCAATCCCTCCACTTCCCAAACTGCCTCATTTTTTCTGAAATGCTTTTTCAGCATTTCAAAATTTAAGTTTTTCTTACTCCCAGAGAAATGTTGCTTAATTTTAGGAAAAAGTAATTCAGTTTCTTTTTTTAGTTGGGGATACTGGGCAATGTTTACATTATTTTGTACACACATGCATACACACATACTTGCAAATATTGTCTATTATTCATAAACAGAAGAAGTGAAATTAATGTTCAAGTTCAGAAATATTTACCATTAGAAAAATACTACTCACTATGGAAAACAAGAAATTGTAATTTATACTTTTCCACTTCTATACATATGTATCTTTTTAATGACAACCAAATGTAGGATTATAAGTAAAATGTAACTATCACTATGACAACAATAATAAAAATCCATGAATTCAAATCTGCTGCGAATTAGTATTTTCACTGAGGCACCTGTCTTCCCCAGGCTACCTCTAAGTTGTCTAATGTCAGTGTAATCCACTTTCTTCTATACTATTCTTATCAATACTATATAAGAAGACAACTAAACAACAAACACATAATTCACATATGCTGAAAACACAATTAAACAGCATTTCTTTTCCAGGATGAATCACACTTACGTATTAGTAAATAATAAGGATGAATTCAAGAACACCGAACACCTTTGAACCAAAAGTGATCAAACATTTCGCTGCCTTCAGATTACAGCTACAAACCTTTTATTAGCATCTTCTGTGTCTCCATGTAAGCACACTCTTTCTTGCAGCATCCATAATTTATTCCCAGCGTAAAGCACCACCGCAGCTGATGAAACTGTCTCTCCGGTACAGACAGGACCCTCTAACCAGCCATTAATACTTAGCCATTTAAAAGCTTCTGCCAGTTAGGCTTACTTACAGGATTTACAGTGCTGCGTCCTATTGTATTTCACTAGCACTCCAAAATAACTCTACCTGGTGAGAGGCAGATTATTTCAGTGCTTTGCCTATGCATAAAGCAAACCACATGCCACGGCAACACCTAGAAGAGGGTGGGGGAAGTTTTCGACAGAGAGGCGTGACTAGAAAATGTAGCAATCAGTGCAGTTACACGTCAGGATTGACTTGTTTATTTTTCAAGTTGTGCTCGGTCAGAAATCAAAGGCATTTGAGCCTGAGATATGACAGATTTTCTGTGGAAAAGCCAGATAAAAGCTGATGTAATGAGTAGGGACGCTTTGGGGTTTTTTGCCTTCTTAAATTAAGAAATCTTTCAGTGCTTAGATTCCATAGCACAGCTCAGACCTTCATGTGTGCATTGGCTACCTTACTGTGCACCAGGATAAAGCACACTTGAAATCTGATTCTCAGTTACACAAATGCCCCTTTATTCTCCAGGGAGGGCTGTGGCCCAGTGTTGCTGTGTCCCAGCATGAGGGCATTACTGTGTCACAGGGAGGAGGAAGGACCAAATGATGTGTATGGAGCAGTGTTAAAACTGCAATTTTTTTTTTTTTGCTGTGCTGTGTTGTTATGTGAAAGAACTGTTACCAGTGAACATCCACAAAGCTAACCTCACAGCCTCTATGCAAACCTCTCCTTAAGTCTCCTGCTTTGATACAAACACTCCACAATAGTAAGCTGCTGTGTTACAAAACCTACATATCAGACTAATCATAATTTCTTTAGAGGCTTGCATTCCCTGTCATTGTTTATTACAGCCATTCATGCCACCTGGGAGCCCCAGGCATGGACCAGAATATCAGCCTGACACTCACAAACAGAGTGAAAATCAGCTCTTTATACCAAAGATCTTGCACCTTCATGCTTAAGATTTCACAGCACTGCACAATGCACCTTTGCCTATGATTGCCAGTCCCAAGCATTACCTTAAGAGGCACACAAAAATAGTAAGGCTTCATTCAGATGTTGCAGATGGGGATGTATCTTGCAGATACACAGGATCACACAGGACAAAAGTTAGGGGAGAACAGTCTGCCTAACTAGCCTGACTATGGCTTACCCCAGACTGTGTTCTGTCTGAACAGCAGCTTTAACCCTGTGGATGGCAAAGGAGAAGGATGCTCTTCAAATAGCAGCTCCAGAGCTGCATATGAGACCATCTTTGGTCCAGATCCAGCTAAAAACAAAGCACTGATGAAGCACAGAAGACAAAAGCGCTGAGAGCTGCTCTGTTAGCCTGGCTGGAGCTACAGCTGCAGGCCTGTCTCTATCTGCCTCTGGGCTAGAAATGGTGGGAACTGGTGCAGCAGAGCTGCCTGGGGCCGGTACTCTCTGCCGTGGCTTGGGAAAGCTATACTTTCCTATTGTATCACAGCCATAGGGCACCTGATCCCCATGTGCCTTACACCTTGTCCTCTTGAGAGGGAATTAAATAGGATGCAGCCACTGCTAAGTCTAGAGCCTTTCATATACTTTGTTATGCAAAACCTGAGCAAAATAGATTTAGCCAAGAGACTTTACCTATTACTTGCTACTTAGTCCTCATTGTTCTGAAACAAACCAGATAATCTCTCATTACATGACCAAGTAAAATCCCAGTCATCCCAGTGAGGTGAAAGGCAAGAGACTGGAAAAATAATTTAATGAAGTTTTCTAAGCAAAACACAGAACAGTTCATAGACTTTTTTAAAGCTGGAAATAATGTATGTTCTGATTATAGCTCACCGTGGTTGCTTCTGAGTCTGGGTTTTCCTTGATTTTCTAAAGGAGGAAAGCCAAGCAAAAGGTGATCTGAATCCCAGAAAGGAAGCTGAAGTGTTCTTTTGTGCTTGGGGATTTGTGCGGAATGACATTTTTAATTCTTTATGATCTAAAAACATGAAAAAAAGCAGATTTTTTTCTTACTAAATACAGTATTAAAAAATATATATAAATGTTATGTCTTCATAAACAATTTTCTTTTGCTTACCTTTTATGCCAGGGAAATGCAATTTAACTGACATTTTTGGAGAGACCATGTGACCTGCTGTTTTGTAATGACTAACTAGGAGACAGAGAAAGATAAACAGATCTAAAGTTTCAAAAAGTATTATCGGTTTTGGGGTGATGCATGTGAGATAAATGAGGCTGATTTTCAGAAAGTAATCAGCACTCAACCATTTGAAAACTGTTGTGGGTTAAAAAGGGTTTTCCCCTGGAGTTGGAAAGTGGTTAACCCCGGGGGAGGTGGTGTTCTTGGTGTAGAGCCAATCAGAAGCTACAGTTCGCCCCTGTGAAATTAACATATTACAACAGACCAGAAAAAGAGACCAGATTAGGTAGCTGGAAGAGAGGAAGCCATGGTTTGAGATGCCACGTGTTTGAGTGGGGGCCAGTGAGCCCCGCTGGGGGGTCAAGGCCCCTCAGCCCCCGGCTGGGGCTGTGGAAACCCAGAACAGTGTTAAAACTGGATTGGGTGCCGTGGCCAAAGGTTGGGGGAGTTTCTCCACTGTGAATGGGCAGCAGAAGACAGAAAAGCGGCGGCAGAGGCAGCGCTGAGTGGAGAGCTGTGGCTGAAAGCCTGCAACCAGCAACATGGCACATAGCCAGGCTGAGAGACACAGAGATGTTCTTGCAAGGAGGGAGAGCTGGCAACAGAGCAGAGAAAACTCAGCAGAGATTGTTTTGGGTAAGACTGGATTACCTTCCCAAAACCCAGAAACCTCCTGAAGAGGTGGGATGGGGTTCCAAACTTTTAGGGAGTCCCAAATGCAGCAACAGCTAGAGAGAGAGAGAAGAGCTGAGAACTCGGAGACGTCCTGTGAGCTGGACCAGGATGGAATGCAGGGGAAGTGGCCTTCCCCCTCCCCCCTGCCATGTTGGCAGCTGAGACGGAGCAAAGGAGCTCTGTTAGAATGCTTGGGGCAAAGAACTGAACTGAGAGCACTAAACTGACTCGAGGGAACCTGACCCCTTGAGGAAGGGACTTTCATGGGATGCCTAACACCCCGTGATATGACCGTGGTAAGGCGAGTTTTGTCTCTGCTTTGCAGCCCACGGGAGAGACCTTTGGTTGGAGCCAAAGGGCCAACAGGGGTGAAAAAAAACCCCCTGTGTTGTAATGGAGAGAGAGAGAGAGATATTTTCCAGCTACGACAAATCCAGCTGCTGCCTTGAAGAGGAGAGATGCTGCTGCCCTGAAAGTGGAAAAGACCTTTTCTTCTTTTCTTCTGAACTTTTATTGGAAGGAAAGGAGAGATTTGATCTATGTAAATATATTGCTTTACCATAGGAGAGATAGTTGGAATTGTTGTATATAAATGTATTGTAGTATTTATTGTGTTAGTAATAAATTTTGATATAATTTCCCCATGTAAGTAGATATGTCTGAAAACCCCTCTCACACTGAAGAAAATTGTGGGGAATTTGGAAATTGGATTTTAGGGGAGCTCAAACCATGACAAAACCCATAGCTGTTTCAAAATATAGGTAAATTAGGCATTTGAAAATTGAGGTACCCACAATCATTAGCACTTTCTTTTCACATTTATAAGAAATATAAATGTGATCACCCAGAATATACAATGGCTTAATAGACTGTAATGTAACTACATAACAGTAATTCACACTAAGCTGTCTTCTGTATCACACAAGAAACAAGACCACTCAGGAATAAGGCACTACATTTTTTTTTACATTTAAAACAACGCATGCCTGAAACAATACAACAGCTTGAAAATGGCTTATCTGATGCCTGTAGGAGAAAGCAAATCCAGAAATTAGAGCAAAGTGCTACTGATAACAACAGCAAGGGGCAGCATTTTGGACCTAGTCCAAAATGAAGCGAATAATTCATGTCATATGATCTAAATCGTGTGTGTAATATATGGCTTTCACTTCAGTGACAATCACTGTGTATTTCAAAATGCCACATTCTTTACTCCTTTCAGAGGCATTGACTTGACAATGCAGGTGACATCAGGAGAGTCCTAACAGCACTTTGCTATAGCCAGGATGGTCTAGGGATGTAGACAGACCAAGGCTTGCAGGTGGAAGCAGTACCTTTTATTTAGCCAACTTATACAGTTGGAAATATCTGACAAGCCTCTGAGGCACACAACCTCTTCTTCAGATCTGAAATAGGAGCTTTCAAAGTTAAATACCAGAGAACAATTACACAGAGTTTAGTTAGCTAATGCATCAATTAGACCATCTCTGAAAGAGAAAACTCATAGATAGCTGTGGACTAGAGGGGATGTTGGGGAAAAAATGGCCAGGAAAGACAGATCTGTTCTGTGTAGGTTTCACTTTTCTTTTGAAATACATGACTCTGCTTCCAGTTGATATGAAGCACAAACAGGAAAAGCTCAATGAAAAACATGCAGAAATGTGAATGGATAAAAGCATATATTATGCATGAAAACTATCTGGATGGAAGATGAAAGACAGTACAGAATACCATGCTTGCTATAGAGACATCATGTTTCTTGTGCATGTTCATTTTGGATGGTTATCAGAACCTGTGAAAGAGATCTCCAGAAGTTCCTTCCTGGTCAGGCCAACTTCGCAGGTTTTGACACTCGCCCTGATAATCAGCACTGGCATGCCTAGTGTTACTAGGAAAAATTTTCCACTGGTACATTCAAACCTCTCTCACTCAAACCCATCTACTTATTCCAAATATCATTTAGATGCTTTTAGATTTTTAAGAAAACTAGGTTAAAACTGAAATGTCTTTTTGTGCTGGTTTTGGCTGGGATAGTTAATGTTTTCCACAGTAGCTTGCATGGGGCTATGTTCTGGATTTGTGTTGAGAACAGTGTTGATAATTCAGGGATTTTTTCATTATTGCTGAGCAGAGCTTACACGGAGTCAAGGCCTTTTCTGCTTCTTGCACAACCCCACCAATGAGTAGGCTCAGGGTGCACAAGGAGTTGGGAGAGGACACAGCCGGGATAGCTGACCTTTACTGACCCAAGGGACATTCCAGATCATATGGCATCATGCTCAGAATATAAACCTGAGTGGAGAAGAAGGAAGGGAGGACATTCAGAGTGATGGCATTTGTCTCCTCAAGTCACTGTTACGTGTGATGGAGCCCTGCTTTCCTGGAGGTGGCTGAACAATTGCCTGACCATGGACACTAGTGAATGAATTTCTTGTTTTGCTTTGCTTACAAGCATGGCTTTTGCATTACCTATTCAACTGTCTTTATCTTAATTCACAAGTTCTGTCACTTTTAGCCTCTCGTCCATCCTGATGGGGAGCGGGTGAGTGCTTAGTTGCTGGGTGGTGCTTAGTTGCTGGCTGGGGTTAAACCACGACAGTCCTATATGATGCCCAAGGTAGGACTCAAAGGATTTGAGATAATGACAGATTTCAATGGAATGTGCTAGACTGAAGTTACAGCTGTTCTTGCTGTTTAGCTATTAATTGACAGGCTCCTGTGCTTGCCATGGGCTTGCTTGCCTGACTGTACATTAGAGCCTAGTGCTTGTTAGTGGAATGCTAATGCGCCATAGTTATGGTGTACCTCTGAGGGGATTGTGGCCCAAGAATAAGTCCATACTGGAAAAGGTACACCTCGAAGCATCTGTGGCTGTGCACGAGGTCATGCTGGAGAACCTTAGAGCGTGTGACCATGGGTAAGACCATGACAGAGCAGGTACTCCCCTGCAGGGACTGCAGCCGTGGGTAAGATGTTGAAGGAGGTGTATCTTTGAAGGCATTGTGGCCTATGGAGGAGGCCTCACTGGAAAACACGCACTTCAAATGGACTGTGGCTGCAGATATGTCCATATCACACCAAGTATACACTGGGAGAAACTGTGGCTCCACATGGAGCACATACACCCCTGCAGTATGTGGGTAAGTCCAAGACAGAGCAGGGGCAAGGGGAAGAGTTCAGTGCAATGCTAAACCAGATGGTGAGGTTCAAAGGGACCAGGGGTGGAGATGGTAATGAAAATACGTTTAAATTGCTGTAAGCCAAGATGTGAGTTGCATGTTATGGGAATGTGACCATGAAATAATAGAAGTTTCAATACTCAGGGATGCAAAGAGGGCCATCAATAAAACTTCTACCTTGGACTTCCAGAGAGCAGATTTCGGCCTACTCAGAAGACTGGTTCAGAGGGTACCTTGGAAAACAGCCCTTGAAAACAAAGGGGTCCAGGAGGGATGAACATGCTTCAAGAAGGAAGTCTTGAACACACAGGAGCAGGCTGTCACAGTGTGTGCTGAAAGGCAAGCTGTCGGGGAAGACGGCCAGCCTGGCTGAACAGGGAGATTTTGAAGGAAATAAGGGGGAAAAAGAGAGCTTACTGACTATGGAAAAAAGGGCTGGCTACTCATGAAGAGTTTAGAAATATAGTTAGGCTGTGTAGAAAGAAAATTAGAGAGACAAAGGCACAATTTGAACTCAATCTAGCCACTTCTGTTAGGGATAACAAGAAGTGCTTCTACAAATACATCAATAGCAAAAGGAGGGCAAGGAAAACCTCCATTCTTTGTTGGACATGCCTGGGAACATAGTTACAAAAGATGAAGAAAACGCTGAGGTACTTAATGCCTTCTTTACCTCAGTTTTCAACAGTAAGACAGGTTGTCTCTCAGACAGAGATAAGAAGCTGAATAGCCCCCTGTAATCCAGGAGGAGACAGTTAGCAACCTGTTGAGCCACTTGGATCCTCACGAGTCTATGGGATCAGATGGGATCCATCCTAGGGTGATGAGGGAGCTGGCGGAAGAGCTCACCAGGCTGCTCTCTGTCATTTACCAACAATCCTGACTCACTGGGGATGTCCCAGAAGATTGGAAGTTGGTGAATGTCACGCCAATCCACAAAAAAGGCTGCAAGGAGGACACGGGAAACTACAGGCCTGTCAGCTTGACCTCAGTGCCTGGCAAGGTTATGGAGCAGATCATCCTAAGTACAGTCACACAACATCTACAGGATGGACAAGGGATCAGATCCAGCCAGCACGGGTTTAGGAAGGGCAAGTCCTGTCTGACCAACCTGATCTCCTTTTATGATCAGATGACCTCTCTGGTGGATGAGGGGAAGGCTGTGGATGTGTGTCCCTGGACATCAGCAAAGGCTTTGACACCGTCTCCCACAGCATGCTCCTGAAAAAGCTGGCAGCCCACGGCTTGGACAGGGGCACTCTCTGCTAGGTTAGGAACTGGCTGGAGGGCCAGGCCCAGAGAGTGGTGGTGAATGGTGCTGCATCCAGTTGGTGGCCGGTCACTAGTGGTGCCCCCCAGGGATCAGTGTTGGGGCCCAGTCCTGTTTTAATATCTTTATTGATCTAGATGAGGGGATCGAGTGTACCATTAGCAAATTTGCAGATGACACCAAGTTGGGGGGGAGTGTCGATCAGCTGGAAGGCAGAAGGGCTCTGCAGAGGGACCTGGACAAGCTGGAGAGTTGGGCTGATTCTAACAGGATGAGGTTCAACAAGGCCAAGTGCTGGGTTCTCCACTTTGGCCAGAACAACCCCATGTGGCACTACAGGCTGGGCACAGAGTGGCTGGAGAGCAGCCAGGCAGAAAGGGACCTGGGAGTTTGGATTGACAGGAAGCTGAACAGGAGCCAGCAGTGTGCCCAGGTGGCCAAGAAGGCCAATGGCATCCTGGCCTGGATCAGGAACAGTGTGGCCAACAGGTCCAGGGAAGTGATTCTTCCCCTGGACTCAGCACTGGTGAGGCCACACCTGGAGTACTGTGTCCAGTTCTGGGCCCCTCAGTTCAGGAAGGATATTGAGGTGCTGGAGCAGGTCCAGGGAAGAGCAATGAGGCTGGTGAAGGGACTGGAGCAGAAGTCCTGTGAGGAGAGGCTGAGGGAGCTGGGGTTGTTTAGCCTGGAGAAGAGGAGGCTCAGGGGAGACCTCATCACTCTCTACAACTACCTGAAAGGAGGTTGTAGCCAGATGGGTGTCGGTCTCTTATCCCAGGCAACCAGCAGTAGGACAAGAGGGCAGAGTCTGAAGCTCTGCCAGGGGAGGTTTAGGTTGGATATTAGGAAGAAATTTTTTATGGAGAGAGTAATCAGGCATTGGAATGGGCTGCCCAGGGAGGTGGTAGGTTCTCTGTCCCTGGAGGTTTTCAAGATGAGACTGGATGTGGCACTTAGTGCCATGGTCTAGTAACCACGGTGGTAGTGGATCAAGGGTTAGACGATGATCTCAGAGGTCCTTTCCAACCCAGCTGATTCTATGATACAATAGGAGGAACCCCTTGTTGCTAGCCAGGCTGGGAGCAAGGGCAGGAGTTCATTGCAATGTTAAACCCTCATAATCTGGCCCAAAGGGACCATGGGTGGGGACTGTAATGAAAATACCTTTGAATTCTTGTAGCCCATGATTTGAATTGTATGTCATAGGAATTACTATAGCAGGAACCACCCAAAAGAGTGCAGGATGAGCCTTGCAAGGAGCAGTGCCAAGTGCAGCAGTGGACAGCCTGAGCTGGCTTTGGTCCTCAGTAAGTCCATGCAACACACCACCTCTCCTGTCCTGAGCAACCACTATAATACATGGAGCCCAAAGTCATGAACTAAATTAACTCAGTGGACATTTTGTGGACATTAGTGGACATTTTACAGATGTTTTACAGGGGTGAACCATAGACTAAGGGAATGTCACCTGTATCAAATGATAGGAAGGCAGCAGGGTAGTTAATGAGGATGTATTGGATAGTGTGGGACCTGGAAGTGATGTAAATGGTATGGAATGTGGTTTTGGCTGGGATAGTTAATTTTTTCCATAGTAGCTTGCATGGGGCTATGTTTTGGATTTGTGTTGAGAATAGTGTTGATAATTCAGGGATGTTTTCATTACTGCTGAGCAGGGCTTACACAGAGTCAAGGCCTTTTCTGTCTCTCACCCCATCCCACCAGTGGATGGGCAGGGGGTGCACAAGGAGTTGGGAGGGGATACAGCCAGGACAGCTGAGCCCAGCTGACCCAAAGGACATTCCATACCATATGGCATCATGCTCAGCAGTAAAATCTAGAGGAAGAAGAAGGAAGTGGGTTACATTCAGAGTGACGGCATTTGTCTCCTCAAGTCACTGTTATGTGTGATGGATATGGTTGAACACCTGCCTGACCATGCACAGTATTGAATGAATTCCTTGTTTTGTTTTGTTTACATGCACAGCTTTTGCTTTACCTATTCAACTGTTTTAATCCACTTTTCTCCTTCCAGTTCTCTCCACCATCCCACTGTCGGGGAGTGCGTGAGCAGCTGTGTAATGCCTAGCTGCCGGCTGGGGTTAAACCACAACATTTTTGTACAAAGCAAACATCACTGCTTTGATTGGAAAACCACCAGTGTATTTACTATAATTGCAGCAACTTCATCTTGATTATGAAAGAAAGTTTTAATTGTGAGGACAATTAATCACTGGAACAGCCTTGCCATGGAAGTGGTGGAGTCCCCATCACTGGAGGTTTACAAGATGTGACTGCAGAAAGTTCCAAATAATCTCATCTAGGCTCCCCTTCCAACAAAAGGTTGGACCTAATGACCTTCTGATGTCCTTCCAGCCTAGGCTGTATGGTATGGCATAACAGTATCAGGAATTTTCTGTTGTGACTCCCAGCTGTGATTTTAACAGAATCTGCTTAAAGAAACATAGCCATTTTGAAAATATATCTTTGGTAAAACTATGATATGAGAAGAAAGTCTGCAGTTTCAGAAACTCTATGACACTCTAAAATGCTGTAAGACATTGGTTTGGTGACTGTTATAATATATGTAAGGAAATGGAAAAATGCAACTCACTGGTGTTTTTGCTCTTCCTTAGCTGATGCTCTAATGGTGGTTTTAACATTCTATTGACATCAGTGTACTTCTGAAATTTTTTTCTTTTTATTTCTTCAAACCATTCTCCAGTCACTCCTTGCAGCCCCTTTTCAGACTTTTTTCTCTTCAGAAGTTTGCTAGAAAGGGAAAAAAAATATTTTAAGCCATTTTAGATATTACAGGTACATCATTAAGAACTCTCCTTGGTGTTGATTTAAATATTTACAGTATATCTCTACATGTAATGACTTTTTAAAAGATACAGTTGGACATGATAGGTTCACAGCAATCACATAAAATTTTTTAATGACAGGAAAATTCTCCAGCTTAACAAATGACATTATGCGACCAGGTTAAGTGGATGACTCATATGGTTGATTTATTCTCTGTCTTGAAGAAGTGCATTCCTTTTCCTTGCAAAAATAAGGTAATAATTCATAAGCACTCTAAAACTAATCTAAAATAACATTAAGTTCAGCCAATAATCAAATCAGAATAAATAACACCCTAACAAAGCAATTTTTGAAATATTTATTCACTCATTTAAATAGAAGCAATAACAAGATTAATTTTATTTTCAAGAGGAAGATCACCAATGCCCTGACAGTGAGGTGTCCACTACACATTTTCTATGCAAAGAAGAATAATAAATTGTGAATTCAGCTAACAGATATTGATGCAACATGTTCAACGAGTTTATCAGATTTTCCTCTTTCCTTGCTGCATAGGGATTCTGCCTGTGTTTAATATGTATGGAGGCAACTAATAATGAATACATGAATGTTCTGCCACACTAAGGTGAAGCCTGCACAAGCTACACACATGTGGTTGCAACTGAAGAAGTTATTTAGTAGTAAGTTCAGATTTTAGACCAAGAAGTCAGAGGAATTAATTGTTTAGCTGGACATAAAAGAAAAAGGTACAGTCGCAAAGGAGTGGGAATAGTGCAATGGGCATGCAAAGTTACTTGTTTTCAAATGACATTACACAAGTGCCTAAAGTACAGATGTAAATGCAGCAAATCCACACCCCAACTGATTCTGATGGCAACAAAACAAGACTTCGTGCACAGCCTGGAGATGTAATACCAACATTTGAGCAAGGCTTTCATGTAAATCTGCCACCTTAATCAGTGGTAAAAACCATACCTAGGAATACAGATGTTCTCAGACAACATAAGTTATTTCTGTTATCGATAAAAACTCATCTGAGACAACACTGCCTCTCAAAATACACTTAAAATTAAATATCTAGTCTGGAAATGGATATATTTTGATCTGGAATTTATACAGAGTACATTGTCCATACTAGCACCTACTGTTCATCTGGTGGCATCTGATGAACAGGAAGGCTGGAGGGAGACATTTTTAGAAAATGAGTACTTCCTTTGACGATTACACAGCCACATGCACAAGTACTAGCCATTCCAAATAAACTTATTAGAAAGGCAAAAATGTTAATCATCACAGATATTACCACACCATGGGAGTGACTAAACACTGCATTCTGCAGCTTGGAACGCAGCCTGGCAGTGATGAGGAACAAGAGGGGATGAACAACGTGCTCTCAAGAGCCAACGCCATGACCTCACTCCTGTGGCCTTACCAGTAAGAAGCAGTAAAGGCACACAGAGCCAGGCATGAGGTACTCGGGGAGTGGCTGCAGCCACAGCGCCCGCCCAGTAAACAAGGCTACGGCAGTTCTGCTGAAGTCCCCAAAGCGGAGACCATCTGTTACGATGCATTCCCTCCGGAAGGAGACGCTGGGATCGCCGTTCCCAGCGGGAGTCGGCTGGGCGGGGCCCTGGCGCCACCCAGCGGCGGCGTCCAGGATCACAGCTTGTCCCTCTGCGTGTCCCGGGACAGGGCTGCGACCCCGCACCCGCGGC
Source organism: Lepidothrix coronata (assembly GCF_001604755.1). Taxonomy (NCBI): domain Eukaryota; kingdom Metazoa; phylum Chordata; class Aves; order Passeriformes; family Pipridae; genus Lepidothrix; species Lepidothrix coronata. Next base: position 35,343 of record NW_016690233.1, on the reverse strand, counting down.
CGGGAAGCGGGCAGGATGGATACATAACCGCCTATTCGCTTCGCGTTTACGCATTCCAGAGACAAAGGAAAATACAAAACCCCCACACTTGCTCTAACGTCGACCATATGAAGCATTGCATGAACATGCCTTGCACTGAAAAATGTACTGGAAGTCTTGTGCAAACACTGACTTTAATGTTTAAACACGGTAAAATCTTTATGAGTACATGCTTGGCATTATCTACAGTCATTATCTGTGAATGTACTGCTTTTGAATTGTGCTGTCATCCTCAACTCATCAAAGAAATCCTTTAAACTGCTTGTTCGTATTTGTATTTATATTTATGCGCACACACAGGCCCACATATGGAACTCTATATACATAGTTATTTGAGCAACGAATAATATTAATATGATACACAATCTGTAATTGCAATATTGCATGACTATTAAGCACTTCTCCTTCGTGATGACTCCCCCACCAAACCACATCATTTCCCTATATACCTGCTCTGTCAAGTTTATGTGCCCCCTCATGATACTAATGAATGACAGTTGTGAGCCAGGAGGAAAGCCAGTCTCAAGAAACAATTACAGCAGGAGATGGTATCTGCAGTGAGTATTGCAATGAACTTGCCTCTGAGGCAGTGCTATTGTTACTCAGATTACCACTTATATATTAAGACACTGCTCTGTAGGAGTGTCAAAACACCTAGTGCCCTCTAAATCAAATGTACTAATCCTGCTTCCCTGTCTGCTCCATCCATCCTTCCTTCTTGTTTGTCTACAGCCATGTTTGGACACTTGAAGTCACTTCCTCTTGAGAGGAGACAACATCACTGTGATGGAAAAAGTATCTCTAAGATGTTGTGGGATTAAAGGCAAGTCCATTCCCAGGATAACTTACAGGAGACTGCTCCACAAACCAGAGCTGGCAGCAATCCTAAATGACCTCACAGGCTACACCTTGTTACCTTTTTCCATCTATTATCCTACAGAGCATCTAAACTAATGAATCACTCAGGAGCGATTTCTTTGCATTGGTTTTAAAAACATCGCTTCCTTATTGGTACAAGCATGTCCCAGTATTTCTTACGGACATCTCCAGGGAAATTTAACCTAAATGTTTCTATGTACTTTTATGTGGGTTATCATAAATATTGTCAATAGATGTGTAGCCTCCCCTGCCACTTCCTATTAGGATAATAAGGAGCTTTAATTGCTACTATAAGAGGAAAGGTATTTTCATTACCATCGTCATCCTGACTATAAAGCAGAAGACAGATGCGCAAGGTAGTAGAAACCAGGTTGCCAAATAGGACATCTGGGGACACCTCTGCTGTTTGCAGGGGACAGAGGACTCAATCTCACTTTTGCCAAAGCAGAAATTATGATTTCTATTGATTTCAGCAGAGCAGGATTTGGCCCTAAAGGACTCTTACCACACATCTCACAAGAGAACAGATACACAGTATAAGGAATTGCACCAGGTGAAGGTTAAGCAGGTGCAATTTGCTCATTGGATCAAAGCTCTCAGTGTCTGAGAAGACAAGGCTGAAAGGATTGCAGATAAAAACAGTGTCGAAAACATTAGATAAAAAATACAGCAGGGCAGATAACTTGCAAAAAGTTACCTAAACCAAGCTTTTCCCTTTGTTTATATTCCTTGCTTTTTTAGCAAGGAATGGCTAGAGATGTTAAGAAACAGTGCCTGAAGAATCTGTTCTTTCCTAATTTTTTTACTTCAACTTATGCCCTTCCCACTGCTTTATACATTATGCCACACTGGTGAACTGTGCAACTCCACCACTTCTGTAACTAGTTATTTTTCTAGAAAACTCTGGGTGTTGTCACAGTCACGAGTAGCTCTAAAATGCAATGTAGGAATGTTTTTTACTTAGAGTTCCTTTTAATGTTATGAAAATAATTTAAAGACATACTTTCAAGTTGTCATATTTGGAAAAAAAGGGGAAAAGAAGTATTACTGGCAATGGCAAAGACTACCACAGCTGAAGTAATTTGAAAAAAATTGTATCTGCCGTTTCCTAGAGACATATAATAGCAATAACAACAACATTCTGGTTACCAAGGTGCCAGAGGTAGGTGCAATCCTACCAGGAAGAAAAACAACAATACAGAGTCAAAGTACTCTTTCTGAGCACCTCAGACACACAATAGGTCTGTTCTCTAAGGCAGTCTTTATTCTTAGTAGCTGGTGTATTTTTACTCACATTAAAGCATCTTTTGTTTATTTTTCTTTCGTATTGCTGTCTGTTTGGCTAATGAACCAAGTCAGTCTCATATGTAAAACATTATGCACAAGTAGGTGAATCACAGAGGAAAAATTACTCCCATGTTTTGGTTGCACATACTACAAGGCAATGTAAAAAGACCTAACTGAAAATGCACTTATTTTTTTCCTTGATATTTCTAAAGTTAAGCATTTCTGCAGTAATTCTCTGAAAAATCAAGGTCTCCTCTATTTTGACAAACAAAATGTGTTGGAATAATGCTCTACTCTAACCTGCTAGGTCGTTGCCAATCAACCATTCCAATTTAATTTTTCCTTCCCCTGAAATACTAGTTTTTTAATCTAAGTCTTCATCCTTTTCATCCTTCTGTTGGTTTTGTTATTATGAATTCATTTTATAATGCCCATTAACCCACCAAGTTGCCTTCAGATGTATTTATCTTTGTAACTGAAGATGTGTGTGGGCAAAGAGGATGGGCCACAACAATGAAGAACAAAGAGTGTGTTGGTTCAGTTCTTGTTACTGACCATGACCCAAAGGCCAATTAATGTAATGGAAGGACTTTCACTATCCTGAGCAGGCATCAGGTCAGGGTGTGGGAGGGAGAGTCACCTACTGGTGATACCCCTGGATGGAAAGGGTAACTGGAAGCGCTAAGAAAGATTCACCTGAAGGACAGGGTAAACACTTCACAGCCCAGCACTGAACTCTATGGGATATGTTTTCAATCCCACTTTGATGGCTGCATTGAGTTGCCAGCTCACAATTATCCCAAAATATTTAGATTCTGGAAATGTGCAAAACCAAATGGAAGTCAGAAGAAAGTGAAAAGGGAATTAATCTTCTCTAGTTTTTCCTCCCAGACTGTACATTTAATAGGCAGAAGATCTTAAAACACACATATACCACTTCTGCAGGATATCCTTTCAAGTAGCAAGTAGGGCTACATAAACATAGCTGTAAACAGTAAATGTAATTTTGTCCTCAGAACACTTTTCTGACAACAGATATTGAATTCACACATTAAGTCCTGATGTGTCTGTCAGGGACACAGTCAGGGAATATATGAGTTAAAGGCAGAACATCTTTTCTGCCCTTTCTGAAGATCCACCTTATCTGCTCATGGGTAAAACCCTTCCATTTCCATCTCTCTTCTTTTTCATTAAAAAGTGTTAAAAAAATCACAAATCTGACATTAGTACACTAGTTCTATTGAGCAAATTTATTCTTTTAAATTGGGCTATGAGATAGCCCAATATAGTGGCAATGTGTACATTGATTACACACAACCCACACAGACAGCGAGACTATCAGCATACATGAAACATTCTCATAGGACTTCCACTGTGTGTTGAATACTTCTTCCTACTCTATAAGTCACAATGTCTTTTGTGTCTATAATTCTTTAACTTAAGCACTCTCTGCACAGCGGCCAAAAGGTACCTCTGTTTTTTCCCCCAAAGCATTAACTTCTCATATTAAACTATATGAAATAAATATACTGCAGATGACTTACACTAGCTGCTGTTTTCCTTAATCAAGTCTAACACTCCTTTCCCCTTGAAGCTTTTCTCTGCTTCCTTGAGTAAGAGCACAGAATGACACTTTCCTTTGAAAAATAAAATTAGGAAATGTTGTAAGGTCAAAGACAAGGTTAATTCTCATGCTGACCATATAACTCCTCTCTGCTCTGGCAGCGCAGGAATCAGTAGTTCTCAGTTAAAGTCCTGAAATTAGAAGCTCATTGACTGTCTTCATAAAGTTAAGTTTTCAGAGCACAGAGCATTGAAAACAGATCACAGAGCTGACAGGTGATTAATCACCCTTCTCAAGCTGTAACAATGCCTCAAAACCTTACTGTATTACTATTTCTTTAGCAGCTACCCTGGGTTTTCAGTGAAAACATTGTTTCAGCCCTGCTGGAACAAGTAGAAAAGATGCTAAGTACATATCCTTTAAAATGTGTACATACTTAAAATATGAAAGCTTTTAGTCCTTTGGGCAGCTGGTCAATGAAAGTGAATGAGGTGGAATACTCAGCATATTCTATGATTCTGTGAATACTGCCAGTAATGTCACAAGTGTCCTCGATCTTCCAGCTCAGCCATGACCCTGCCATTTCCTCTACAGTGTGTGCAAAACAGGGGAAAGCTCCACTCTCAGAATGTTTTACAGATGAGTTAAAATCTCTCTGTACAGGCTGCGAATGATAGGGAAAAAAAGAGTGTTACTTTATTATACTCTCAATACAAGCTGCCTACCAATGTTACAGGGTAATAACAAAACAAATCCATGATGCAATGGAAAGAAAGGCTACCTATCGTTTTAAAGTGTGTCATACAGCTTCTGAATGGTAGTAATTAATATCTCTAATGAGATTACTTCATTAATAGGTGTTTCCATTACCATTAATACATGCTAATAGAGGCAATGGATATAATTCTCCATGTAAAGATTCTGATTTGTTTGCAGGGATAGATGTAGTCTCAATCCAAAACCATTGAAGGACAGGAGTAAGTTTTCAGCTCCTGAATTCCTGTCCTGGAAATCTTACATGGAAATGCATATGTATACCATGCATGCCACAAGATGAGTTGAATGGCTGAAGATCAGGTCTCTCAGTAAACCTGAAGCTAATGATTAACAGCAAACATATTTACTCTTCCAGGGCAGAGCTGCTAGTTGATTGTGAGACCTTTTATAAATATTGTTAGCATGCAAAGAGACAGTCATCTATGCAAGTATTTACAGCTCGGCCATGTATTATAAATTTAACTGCCTTACAAAGACATACAATGCAGATGCTATTGCCCGTGTTGTTTTAAGACTTTCTTTATGCAAAACCTTTCCCAGGAAACAATATAAGAGGAAAAACAAGGAACAAGACACAGGCCAGGTGAGAACTCTGAATGAGGGGAATTTGTTTCAAATTAAGACCAAGGTCTCACCTCTACAAGCAGGTTTGTGTATGACAGCCCTTGGGTCTGGACAGAGCCCTAAAACTGAGAGGCTCCAAACAGGCTTAGACATTAGTTTGCACAGAGCTAAGCTTGAAGCGTAGGGCTTTCGAAATATACCTTTGCAATCTCAGGTTAAGTCTGTAGAGTCTCACAACGAGCTGAGTTTACAATTCTGGACAACAGAAGTAAGACAGGTCTGAGTGTACCTGCAGACAGTTTATGTGTTACTGTATCACTACAAAAGCCTCATTTACATTGCTTTAAATTAAGGAAAGAGGTCACAAGAATTAATGTAAGCTTTAAATGTTGACACAGTGGATGTTTTTCATCTGGAAATGTAATGCTTATAAACACGTATATAATATATACTTGTGCAGATCCTCTGCTATAGTAGCTTAGAATCTGACAACTCTTCCCCTGGAAATAGAAATATTATAGTATAATAATACTTTAAAAAATAATATTTAGATGTATATAATTTTATATATACATATAAATATATATTTAACAACACACAAGCCTATAATGCAGGAAGAAACAGACTGCAGAGCACCCCAGTCACACCGCTGCAGCTTTCCCTGACTGCAGCTTTCTGCACTCAGATCCCTGCATCTAAAAATCCAAAGATACAGCAAGTAGAAGTACTGTGGTTCCTTGATTATACCAACCACAAAGTAAACTGTATGTAATTTATATGCAATAAAGTGTAAAAAGACTGCACTTTTCATCAATTACTCTTAGGTTTTGTTTTGTGGGTTTGATGTGTTTGGTCACAGTTAATATGGTACTAGTGCATTGACCTATTTATTTCGGAGGTGAGACTGAGGAAAAGAATATAGTTAGTGGTAGGAGTTTAAAACGCAGGCATTTAAATAGTTTATTACATTGAACAGCATTAATACAATAATTTAGCTGCAAAGAAGGATTAGAAGTACATTTCATCCGAACATTTAGATGCACAAATCCTCACGAAAAAGTTCCACTGTCCCCTACCTGCTTTAATGAATTTCTTGCATGAAATACATAAGTAGTGAAATTCTTCAGACTGTAAGCTCTGAGGAATTAAGTAATTTTTCATTATAAAACAAGTACAGAAAAAAACAAAACGAGGTCAGTCCATAGTTTATATAGTCCTGTGTTAAATTTGTGCAACAGAGAAGAAAAGGTCCTCTGTGCCCAAAGTTCAAAACTCCATTGGGCCAAACTCCACTTGGCTTGAAAACTGGATTCAGAGAGCAGAAAAATTTTAAAGGATGATTAAAGTCAGTATACATAAACCACTGACAAAACCTAAATTTTAAAGAAGAAATGGAGGCAGACACATGCAACATTTTTCAAATGCCATCAAAACAGTATCCAATAGAAACCAATGAACATCAGCTGAAGTCTTGACATACAGCCCAACTAGCTTTGCTCTCAGCCATTAGCCAGGCATCGCCAACAGCCACAACTACAAGAGGTGCAAGTGCTGCATGACGGATGGATATGAGAGTTGGATGTACCTCGGGGACCAAATTCAACAAAACTCCAGCACCTTGGGCTTCACCACAGAAAGCATGTGCTGTAGTCTTTGACAGGACTACACGACACATATAACCTGAGCACAGCACTGGAGCACAGATGTGCCAGTACAGGTGGGGAGATATCCAGCCACTTTGAACACAAATCAGACATGTTTCTGTGTCACACTTTTTTGACTTACTGGCATAACTAATTTATTATTTCTGAAATATGTGCAAGGACTTGAAGGTCTTGGGACACAGACAGCGAGTAGAAGCTGTCAGCATGAGAAACTGGTATTCATTTCTTTCCTTACAGCAGTGACAAGCAGTGGATGTTATACCTCAGTAGCATTACCTTCCAGAGGCCCAGTGACCATACACACATGTCACTGGCATTACAAACAACTTTTAATAGACATATATAAGAAAGCTGAGCTAAAGTGAGAGTTTCATCAACTTTGTTGATGTTTTCAGCATTTCAAACAGTTCTCCAGGCACCTCCATGACTCTGCTTGCTTCTTCTTCCACCTAATGGCTACTTCCAATATCCACTAATGTCAATTATTAATTTAACTTCTGCACTTGAATTTTGGAGGAGACAGATGGTGTTGAGAATGTAGAGGCATAACTACTGAAAAGATCAAACATGGGAAGTGTACGGATTTCCTACAAGGTGTACGATTCCTTAATTGGGTCACATCTCCATGGAAAACCTAACAAAATTGAACTATTCTGCATTAGTTATTCCAGAATAACTCCCCATATTGACTGTCTACTCAGTAGTTAATGCTTGCTTGTACTGCTGTGTCTGACCTATTTTTGAAGCCTGGTCAATTTATCCATATAGACAAAGTCCATTTAATTCTACTTTTACCATTAAGTTTGAACTTAGAAAATGTTTACTGATGGGCTTAACAGTAAGCATTGGCTTAAATCTCATCAATTTCAACAGTGTCTTATTTTTATGAGCCCTAGTGAAATCAGAATTGAGCTAGATAACAATAACAATAATAATCTTTGTGATTTTCATTTTTACATTATCTTGTCACTTGAAAATGCAAACATTAGCCTCAATAGCCTGAAAACCCTGGCACAAGGCCTCTGTGTGAATGAGCATGGGTCAAAGTGTCCTATGTTCTTCTCGCTTTTGTGGGTTTGGCCACTAGGGCCCTGGACCAGCTTGGGAGGAGCAGAGCTGGTGGCCTTGGAGAACAGTGCTGTGGAGACAGCCACAGATCTCAGCAATGGCAAGCCCTCCTTTCCCTGGGAGCTGCTTTTAAAGGGAGGCTGTCCCACTGGGTCTTGCCCCAGTTACAGTCCCAGATGCATCCCCAGCTCTGTCTGTGCACAGCCGCTGCCTTGACTCCCAAGCTGACATCCCAACCTGGCTTCATCCTGGCCATCCCACCCGTGGCCTGCCCAGCCATCATGGGACCATGGCTGACCCTGGTCACTGTCACTAGACCTGACCCTGACATGACTACATGACTTGACCTTGTCCCTGTATCATCACCATGGCCCTGCCCCATCACCACTGGGCTGTGGTGGACCTGTGTGCCCTCATCAGGCCTGACCCTGACCCTGGTTCTGACTCAGTCCCCTAGCCTGGCCACGCCACCACAGTGACCAGCTGGGGCTGCCTGTCTGTCTTGCTGGGGTAGTGGGAGGGTGGGACAGGACCCGGGGGCAAGTCCCTGCCCTGCCAGCCCTGTGGGGAGCCACCATGGGGAACCACCATGGCCCCAGTAACCTGAAGAAAGAAGAAATACATTCAGTGCACTACAGACAAGCTCTTTGAAATGTAACACAACCCAAAAGGTGATTCTGGGTCTCAATCTGCCATCACACACACTATAGGAAGTCCCTTGCTCTCAAACACAAAGCTTTGGAGGAAAGGATTGACACTGGAATTAATAAATAATGGCCAGTCTTCGCGAGCATAGGTTTGTTTAGAGTGACCTTCTCTTAGATGGATTGCCTTACAAGGCTGACGAGCTCCATCTGCCCGGGGGGCCGGGAATCGAACCCAGGTCGTAGCAGTGAGAGTCCTGCACCCTAACCACTAGACCACCAGAGGCCCCATTAGTTCACTATGAAAGCACAAGACCAATGAGCTGGTAGCAATGCTGGTCCAGACCCTGCTCTGTAGATGTAAAACTGGAATTACACCACAGACTTTGGTCTAGTTAGCCCAGATGGACAGGGCTAAAAACTGACAGAGAAGGCGGCACATGCTGTGCCCACCTACCCCTGGCCATTTCTACCTGCTCTTCCTCATCCCATGTGAAGTCCCAGTTCCTCCAGGACTCACAAGATAGGACTATTGAAAAACCACAAGGAAAAACCTCGATATGCAAGTTAACTAATTGCATTTGGTTACAGTACCTCCACTCAAACAAGGGAAGTCCCAAAATTGGATTATTTATGACAGTAATTGTTTACCAAAGTGTGTAAAGGTTTTTAGATCAGTCTTCCCTGCCATTTGTGCTTCTATTTGCACTTCTTTAGCATATTAGTGCTTCAAGGCTGCAAGGACCTGTTTTCCTAAGTGTTGACAAACCACTAAACATGCAGGTGGCACAGTATCAGTGGAAAGTAATAATAGTATCTCCTCCACAAACAAGACACAATAGAACACTTGCGCCCTGAGACATTCCCGGGTGGAGTATCTCTTATGAAAGAATTTCTTTATTAATGCTTTGTTCAGGGAGGAAGCTCCACTGAAACAACAATATTCCCAAGTAGTGCTCTCCTGGTATCCAGTCTGCTCTCCTCATGTATTTTGGAGTTCATTCTAAAAATTCTTTGTAATTTTGAGGAGTTGGGCCCCAAATCTAGATCTCTAACACCCAATAAATTACTCTTAGTCGCCAAGAGGGTAAAGAGGACTACTTCTGTGAATATGACAAAACAAAGGCTGCAATGGCATACCCCTCAAATTGTAAGCAAGACAATATAATTGAAGCACCTAGTATGAGTATGCTCAAATACATACAAAGCTGAGTATGTCTGCACTTCTGCAACAAATGCCTTCCCAAGGTTATGAGAATGGAAAAAGATGAAAAGATACATTTCCCATGCAGAGTTTTATTCCCACCTTCTATTGGCAGACCCATGAGAGCAAATGTTGACCAAGAAAATACAGTAAGGAATTACATGCAACAAAAGAACTCAGTAGATGATCTGCGGTGAGGCAGTAAGAACAGTTGTGTTCCTGTAACAAATAAGTACATCCAAATGATTTATTGCAAAGACTGTTTAGAGCAGTCTAAGGAGAGGATTCATCTTTCCTACAAGAATCATATGTTGTTAATGGGTCAGCAAGAGTGAAGGACTGAGTGGTGCTGACTGTACCTCCCAATTAATTTCATATGCTTTTCAACTTTTAATTTGAGGATAAATTAAAACAAACTTCTGCTTTGATGCCACCTAGTCTCGTTGTAATCTGTAAAATAAATCTACTAAATAAATTTAAAAAAAAGGCAAAAAACAACTGGAAAAGAGCAAAACAAATTAATGCAAATGGAATAAGTGCTCTTCTCTTCCAAAAGTTCCATTCCCCTTTCTTCTTTTTTTCAGTTCCTATTCATAGACAGTGGCTGGTGCCCAAAATATGCTCTAGAGCTGGTAATTAATTTTTTGCCATTCTTCCTATTGAAAAAGAGAAAGAAATCCTTACACAATACAGGCATAGTTAGTTTTCGAAACATGATCTAGAAGATACAACTGCTATTCAGGGAGGTAGGTTCATTTCCCCATTCAGTGGCTCAGTCCCTCAGTTATTTTCAATGTCCTGTTTGAAAGTGAAGATAGGAGTATTTCCCTTTTTCTCAAGGATTAATAAACAAAACCAGCACAAGGCTATTGTATGTGGTCATAATAGGAACATTATATGAAACAGACAAATCTCCTAAATAAAAGTTATTAAAGAATAGAGAGCTCTTGTGCGCTTTTAAATATATTTTCTATTTATCCTTAGCTCTTCTGCTATATCTCCCAACCATCCATTTCTTGGACAACCTGCAACTGTACCAGCTGTTCCGACTGTTCCAATGCCACGTGCCCCTACCTGCAGCCTCTTTTAAGTAGCTGGCTCCATGTTTCCTGGCTCCTCTCAGCTGCTTTCTGTGGGCCCTGGTGCTGCTCCAGCAGTGGAGGTGCATCTCAGCACCCAGTGCTCAGACACTATGAGGCATCAGAGCCCCAAAGCTGCCGGGGAAGGTACCTGCTGGGGCACTGCCCGCCTCTCCACACTGCAGAGGGAGGAGCTTCCTTGGAGATGAAAGGCAGTAGCTCCACCTCTGTATCCCATAGCTTCATGCCCTACTGCTGCTAAGCCTTCCTACAGGGACTGTCAGTTCCTCCGCTACCTGCCAGGCTCTGAAGTGCTGTCCTGAAGAGATGGGAAGCAGCCAGCCTCCCTTCACCCTACCCATTAGCTTCTTGGATAAAGGACAGAAAAGAGTAGCACCTACAGGTTTGTTAAGCCTTTGGGACCTGGGGCTCTCCATGCAAATATTAGCTGTCAATTCTTTTTTTATTTCTGTCTCCAGCAGCTGCAGAACAACACTGAGAAGGATGAACTGGGTGCACTCTGAAGTCTTGAAGCCATAAGTCAAATAACATCTGGAGTGTTTTTATGTTGTGATTTTCAGGGCTATTTCATTACATATGGAAAGCTGACCTGTGGTGTTAGTAACTGTGCCTACAGCAGGCATTCATTGTGTTCTTACGGAAATTGAATTGCTAAGGAGCCATCTGAACATGCAGTCATACTGCACTTTGATCATGCTATATTCCTCCATATCTTCTCCTGGGCATCTAACTGATTGAAATATTTGTCAGAAGGAACCTCCTTCCACAAGCATCTGCAAAATCACCAGTTTCATTAACCAGCCTTACTAAACTAGCATTTCATAACTTGAGTTGGACTTCTGCCTTGACGGTGCAATTACTATTATGGAACAATGCATGTATATTGATATACAGACCCTAAACTCCATCTCTCTCCCATGCTAACACTTATGATAAATGAGGTTTTCTCCGAATTGGTATTATGAATGAGATGGACTGGATGAACAAAGAATACTGAAGCCAAGTGTTACCCAAGTCCAAAACTAACATTTTCTTTTAAATTAAATACGTGATTAATAAGTTTCTGAATTATTTTCAGTGCATATAGCAGTGAACAGCCATGTGAGGTATACCAAAGCTGACTGTTGCTGCTTCTCTGTTTCGAGGAAGAAGGTGTCAGATATGGCTGATCTGCTGTGGCTGTTCAAAGGTACTGCTGAGAGGAGCCACGAGAGGGCAGTGGAAAGAAAACAAGACAAAAAATGTCCTGTCAGTCCTGGGAACCTACAGCCCAGGGCACATCAGGAGCTTGGCTCCCTGCCAGTGGCAAGAACAAATAAAGGTCCAACAGGACACACAGTTCATTTCTGCATAAAAGTGAAAGCAATACCGAGAGGTCTTCCAGGCTAGGCTTAGAGGTCTGAAGCCTGTCAAGGGAGCCAAGAAAAGGCCGACAGTACCCAGAGAATGTGCTGGGGCATCAGGAGGAACAGGGAGGGACAACACTAAGTGGGGCTGAGAATTACACAAAGGCACACAATTGACCACCTAACTCACACGTTCCCACTCCACACAAAGGCTACAGAGAGAAAGGGAGATCACAGGGGTTGTATAAAGCAACTAGCCTTATCCCAGAAAATATCCCCAATATGCATCTGATTTCACAAAGGTGTGGGCTGTCTGGGTGAAGAGAGAAACAATGGTTTTACCCAGTTTCCAGTATACGTAAGCAATAAGAAAAGAAAAACTAAATATATTTATCTGGAAACAATTACAAGCTCAATACATTTGAGGAGAAATTTGAGGAGGTCAGTATTTCATGTTACACTGCAATACATTTGTGTTTATCTGAAAATCAACTCCCCTGAACTATAGTTGTCATGTGTTGAACACAATAAACCACACAGAATGCCAGGATTCATCCTCTGATCTTATTTCATATTTTGAAATTAACTAGTGTTAACATTTTTCTATATAACAAATGCAACTTGTAAAAAGAGAAAAGTTTGTTCCTGCTTTTTTGATTCCAGAGTTATATCTGGGAATGGATTTCAATTTTTCATTTTTTTTTAAGAGACTGGCAGACAGCTATGTGCTTGCTCGTATGACATCAAACAGCATGGACAAGATCAGCGCAGTCATTAGAACCTGACTTGTGATCTGCCAGCAAATGCTTCATTCCCTCTGTCAATCCCATCTAGATCATTCTATACAGGGACCTATACTGTAAATACAGATGGTCACTGAACAAACTTGACCAGTGAGCCTGATGTTTGTTATTGACTTGCTCTCTGGCTCTGCCCAGCTCCAACTAGCTCTTTACAAAACCATGCTCGAGAGCAGTTCAAAGGACAACTCACTTCAGTAACTCTGTGCAAACAAAAGCAGTATTGATGGCACTGCTCCCTCCATTCCACAGCCCTTCCTACATGCCTCATTTGATTGATGGCATAAATCAAATAGCTTCAAAATCACACTTTTAAAATATCCCGGGAGTGGGCTGCCACAGTGCTCAGGCATTATTTTAAAACTTTTAAACTGAAAAAAGTCTACAAAGTTAATTATCAAAATAATAGTAATAAGAATGACATGGAGGAAGGCATATGGGACAAAGAGGAACAAATGCAATTTTGTTTAGAGCCTCTGAAGCTCACTGTGGTCATATAGGAACTACAGGATTTGGCCCTCCAGGGTGATCACTGTTATTACTTTGATTATAGTAGCACAGGGTAGCACCACACAGACTGGAACCGGTCTGCTCTTGATGGGAGTCCCCTGGCCTGAAGAGCTTACAGTCTAAATAAGACCAGGTAGACAAGTGGAGTGAGAAAGAAAGTACTTTTATTAGGCCCAAGAGAGATTAAGAAACTAGCCCAAGGACACATACAAAGCCTTTGAGAGATCCAGAGTTTAACCTAGATTTTCAGTATGGCGCCTTGGTCATAAACACTTCGCCTATCTTCTGCTCAACCTGTGAATGCCTCTTCAGCTGAGGTTTAAACAGATTACATCTCAGTAAAGCATCACCAGAAACATCCTGTTATACCATGTTTATTTTGACAGCTTTTGCATAGAGAACACTTTCTATTGACAAAGTCCTAAGCACACAGATGGAGAAACAAAATTTGGGGGCAGGTGAAAGCCTTGAGTTCAAGCGCAGGCTATTGCTTCACAAGACTCTGTACATCATTGAAAGCCTCAATGTGTTTACTCTGCCTTCAGTCTCAGCCAGGGTTTTAAACTATCCAGCTATGTAATTCCCCCTATCCAGCAAAATATTCCTCCTTCTTCGGGGGGTCATAATGGGACACATGGAACAGAAATTAATCAAAGAAAGAAAAGTAATACCAAATTATGGAAGAAAGAAATCACCAAACTTAACTCAGTCCGGGTTCATGTGCCGCAGAAAACTAAGATAAGTTTAAGATCTAAGTCAGTGTTGACATATAATGTTTAAACATGCCCATCATAAAATGCACTTAACTGAAATAAAAAATACACAGTACAAAAATCCACTTGACGAAAGTGTTACTCATTAACATTCCTTCTGCATCTTACACGAAAGAATTACTTGCGAAAACTGCCCACTTGCGAATCTGAGAGGACACTGCCTTTCACTTCACAAGGTACCAAGTCTCACCTGGGGGAAGAAATTATAACCTTTAATGATAAACGGCTCATTTTTCCAGCATAATTTCTATTAATTCCTCGACGTTTGCTCTCACTATCCACACAAATAGCTTGGATGATTGCATACGGGACATATAGACTAGAAGCAAGGTCGAGGTTACCCTATATCTTCATAGGGCACAGGACATTCAATTAAGTCACTTTCATGAGTCTTGTGAACAGCCTTTCAGTCAGGTGAGTGCCTGGCTTGGTTTCCAAAGGCTTTCCCGGTCGGCTCCGGGATCTGCTCGAGAGCTGCAGAGCCGCCGCGTTTCCCTGCAAGGTCTGGTACAACTTCCCCGTCGCCGTGGTCTCCCGGGTACCGGTGTTTAGCCCACACCCCCAGCCAGCAGCACGGCGGAGAACAGAAGCGGCCTCCTCCTCCTCCCCGGGGAATGAGAGGTGCCAAGGGAAGCCGCAGCCGTGACTCAGAGCCGTCTCTGTCACAACACGCGTTTCCCAAACGCTTCAGAAGCCCGACTTCCAGATGCTTCAGAAGCCCGGCTCGGGCGGCCCCGCAGCCGCCGGCGCTGGCAGGAAGCACTGGCGCTCCCCGGTGTCCCAGCAGGATCGCCGCTTCCCACTGGGAGCGCAGCCCTCCCTGCCGCGCAGCACCGCTGCCCCCGCAGCACCCTAACCGGCGCATCCCCTTCACGGCGGGGCGCCCTCCCTCCCGCTGCCCCTTTTCCCGCTCTTCCCGTCGGGGCTGGGGCCGCGCGCCCCGCAGACCCCGCTCTGCGCCTCCAACTCCGCGCGGGCACGGATGGGGCGGGAGCGGAACCCAGTTACCTGACTCTGTCCTTCTCTGCCCGCCGGAGCTCCGCGTCCCTCTGCAGCACCCGGAAAATGGCCCTGGCTTCCTCCTCGTTCAGAAAACTGAGATCTGGCCCCTGGGGCGCTGCGGTCATGGCTTTGCTTATCGGCGGGCGGGCGGGCGGAGGCGAGCGGGCAGCGGTGACCCCCGCGGAGCGCGGGGCCACACCAGCATGGCCGGACCCCGGCAGGACCGCGCACGCCGGCACCCGCGGGACGCGTTTCCCCCTGGACGGCGGGAGCTGCGGGCGCTCGGCACCGCCCCGCACCGCCCCGGCGCGGATGGGCAACACCCTCCGGAGCCACCGCAGCGCAGCCCGGTGGGGCGGGGCGGGGAGGGGCAGGGCAGGGCAGGGCAGGGCAGGTAGGGGAGATGGTAGCGCTGTCGGGGCCGGAGCTGGACGTGGAAGGGGAGTTGGAGTCGCTGGTCGCCCCGTGTCCGTGTCGTACATCGGGCGGCCCGCGTTGAGTCGGGTGTAGCGCGGTGTTTGCCTTGCCGCTGCCAGGGGAGCTCACGCCCGCCCGGCGTGCCCGCTGCAGGCCGGTGCGGTTCCCCCCGTGGCGATCGCGGCGCGGTTCCCGCCAGGCACCCCCGCCACGCCTATTCCCTGATCCTCGGGCACCGGAGCGCGGCTCCCCGGCCGCCCCTCCGCTCGCCGCGCCCCGCCGCTCCAGAAGGACGTATCCGTAGTCTTGCGGAGTGGATACAAAGAGGCAGCTTTTCCCACGAGGGAAGAACGGGGCAGTGTTTCCGATTTACTCTCCTTTAAGGTTTTCCCGAAGAAATAGCAGAGAACATAAGTTCTTGACCTGGGCGTTACAGTCACAGCTGGGAAGTAATTTCATTCTGATTCCATTCTAAAGGCTCTAATGCAACTCAGCTTTGTGCTGGTGGGAGCACCACGCGCTGCAGTGTCTCCCCAAAGTATGTGTCTATCTAGTACGCTGCACTAGTTGAATAGTTTGTAAAATGTCCTTTGAAACTTTTCCATTGAAGAAGGGCTTTATTCAGGACCAAACTGCAACAGAGAAAGAAAATTGTGGTGAAAGAAAACACAGGTTTTGTTATGGCAAAGCAAGTCAGTGGAAACCAGCAGAGTAGTGTGCAGTGAGAGTGGGGCTGAGGTGCGTGCAGCCACCTTCCCACCCTGCAGCAGGCTGATGTGGGTCTTTGGGAGAATGCTTCCCCACTAGGAAGTTGAGTGGTGGAAGTGGAAATAAGGACCTTAGAGCACAGTGGGAATAACAGGTTGCAGGAAGCTCCTCGTTTTGGTGTAGCTTCTGGCATCACTAGTCTGGTCCAAAGAGGAATTTATGTGATTCCTGGTGACCAAACAATGAAAACAAGGCTATGAGACAATTGATGCAAACATAATGAAAACTATGAAGAATTATGATGTGGAGAGGAGGTGTCTCCTACAGAAAAAAGACAGTGAATTTTTAATAGTGTATAGGAGATGCTTCTGGGCAAAGCCCAAGCATGTTGTTTCTAAAGGTGCAAGAGCCATAGCTGTCCCAGGACCACTAAGAGAACTTCTTTCTAAGGGTAAACGTCCTGTCCTCCCCGTTCTGTTGTGGTGAGCATAATAGAGTGACTGTTTTACCAGCAGAAGCTGAGTGTATGTAGTTCTTCTGGGGACTCTCCCGGGCAGTTATTTAGACATCACTCTCCCTTCTGACTGGCACATGCAGGATATGGGAAGCAGTTGCATCATGCTGGATCTGCTCCCAGAGCTGAGGGGCAATGTGATAACATTTTTTCTGTACATCACTTGCAGTAAACCTCATCAGTGCCCACACTTTCCTTAAAAGCATTTCATCTTATTGATGAAGTTGTGGGTTTTTTTAATTTCTTGTGCAAACATCTAAGATATCCCTGCTTAATGCAGTGGACTGGACTAGATGACCTTTAAAAGTCCCTTCCAAACCAAAAAAATTCTATTATTCTATGATGAAAAATATATACATACAGAGAGAATATATAGGAAGGATGTGCATTTTCTTATGAGTTTGCAAAGGAAGTTATTTATTACAGTTCTTAAAAGTAAAGGGTGTCATTCACCCATAAGTTCGGTGAGTGTCTGTAATTGTATTTATCCTGCATGTAGGTCAAGAATGGAATTGTATTTCTAAGTTTCTGTCATCCTTTTCCTTAATTTCTAGCAATCTGATAATTGGAACTTTTTTCACCACCATCAAAATGTCTGTTATTTTTAGTGCAGAGAAAACCAAATGTATAATCAATGTACAGTCTTTCAGGTATTAAGGAAGAAATCAGTTTTTCATTCTGTACAAAGCAACAGAATTGTATAGAAGAGTGACAAGTACCACTAGTGGCTTTAGAGAGATGCTGCAAGACATCATGGTGGTTATTATTTCAATGACTTTTATCCAGAATATTTAGGGATTTGGGCACAGCCATCTTGTATGGTAAGAAGACCTTTGTTTTACACAGCATCTTTGGTATGTCATATCAGCATTACAAAATGTGTGTTGGACCATGACTAGAAAGAGCTGCTATCTGTGGAGTCTTCTACCAGAAATTTATTTTGTGAAAAATAGCTGCTTTTCCAAATGTCCCTTCGTTACTCCATCTCACTTTAAAGTTTATGCGTTATATATGGATCATGATGGCAAGAAAACACTACCTGTATTCCAGTACTGAGTCTCTAGTGCCTTATGTGCTTTAACTTCTGTTGCATAAACCTGAGATAAGATACATGCTCTAAATTTTTTTCCATGTTTTTTAGCTAACAGCTGTTCCAGGAAGATACAGAAGTGTTTCTTGTAAATAAGTAGCATTTCTTGTGTTTAGGAACCTGAAACAGAGGACCAAAATAGCATAGGAGAGGCTGCAGACATGAGATGTCATTAGTAATGTTAATTGCCAATGCCACTAAAGAGGATGCTGACACACATACCTTAATTATAGGGCAAATTCTTAAAAAATTGCATTTTACAAATACTGCTGTACTAAAGGGTGGTGTTAATTCCACTTACTCTCAGTGGAGGAATTCAAACTATAGGGCTCCAGAAAGCCAGAGGGACTGTTACTAAAAGTTGATCTGTAACTAGTGAATTGTGGGGAATGCGCAGGAGGGTTGCTTAAATCTTGTAGCAATTGGCCTTGAGGCTCATATCAGCCTTGAGGCTTGGAAGAACTGTAAGGTCTTGTCTGTTCCTGTTCAAGTAATTACTGTGTAAATTGTCACACAGATTAGTGAAGGCTAGTTTAATTAACTCCCTGCGTTAACTAAGAATGGCTTCATGACAAGGCAAAGAATATATATGAAGCGTCTTTCATTTTAAATGTATTAAATCTGCTTATTGTGTTTGAAATAAATATTTCTAACACTATACTAGGTCGAAATAGTTGTATCACACTACTTGTAAAGACAAAAGCAGTGTCTCTTCTCTGTTTAACAGGCCCATTGTTTATATCTCACTTTATTCTAATAGTCATGATTTATTTATGTGTATTAAGTTAACACCTGGAGATCCATCTGAGTTTCAGGGGATGTGGAGGCTTGGAGTGTATGGTTCCCACTGCCACAGGTCAACACTTCCACTGAGCCGTGAGTATCCTCCAGGATCTGTCACTGGGCCCTCAACCCCCACTTCAAAAGGACTTTGCTGCTTGTGTTTTTATAGCTGTTTGTGTGCTATGCAGCCTCTTAGGGGGCAAGGACGGAGCCAGGACCAGGCTGAGCAGGTTGCGGAGCGTAGGCCATTGCTGTCCACCCCGTAAATGCCACAGGCAGCAGATCTGCTCCCACAGGGACAGCCAGTCTTCAAGGTACACTGTGTTCACAAGTCACATCTTGCAGCCTGCATGGCTGCAGATTGCTCCTTTTCACGATTTCCTCAAACACTTCCTCTTGCTGAGTCTCTCATTCACCACCTCCTCTTTTCCTCCCCATCCCTTGAGCTGCTTGGGCTGTTCCCTTCCCCCACTTTTAGACTGTCCTACTGACATGGCGCATTTCCTCACCTTATGAGTACTGCTTGCTGCTGCTGCCTCTCACCCTAGCGCCCTCCTACCCCACACATTGTCAATATGACTCCTTAATTTTTTCCTGTACAGGGCTGTTTTTATTGAAATAGACTTGCTGATCCCTTAGGATGGCAAAAGGGCATCATAGCAAAATACAACCTGGTTTTTGTCTACCAGAAGAAAGGTAAGAATGATATCCCAGAAACATATTAGCATTGCATAGCAGCAAGGAAAAGTGGTCATGAGAGAGATCTCTTGAAATGGTGGCTGCAGTCTGACCATCACACTTCGTGACACTCCTGTCTGTGTATTTGATGCTGCTTTGGACAATGAATCCATGATACTGCTTTGTTTTGTTTTTTCCTTATGACTGGCTGTCTGTCCTTCTTACTCTCTTAGTTTTAGGATTCAGTTAATCACTTAATTTCATTTTTATACGCATTGGGACCATGCTTTCTCTGGACTGGAGAGAAGAGTGTTGTGAGTAGGATCCCTCCCAGGGCAAGACAGGTTGGGATTTTAGGGTGTTGCTGCAGATGGCTGCGGCCTGAAGAGGCATATGAAAAAGATAGTCACCTGTACATCTCCGGAGTACAAGAGCACTGCTTGGAATGGAAGGGGGAACGTGCTTGGTTGAAATTATGCCAGATTTCTGCTTTATTATAGGTCTAATGTCCTGACTGTCAGAGCCACAGGTTGGCTAGTACTGTGTATAACAACTGCTCTCTTGGCAGAAGCTAGGTAACCTTCTCTTCCTCCTTAACTAATATGTACATAAACATAATCACCAGAGGCCAATACCTGGGACATGACAGAATTATGCATTTAATATATTAAAGTTATATGCCAGTGCCTGCAACCTATTAAGACAGGGTTGAGTAAAGGTACAAAGAACCATGCATGACTAAACAATAAGGAAGAGATGCCATTAGAAGCAAGAAGGCAACCTTCAAAACACTGAAGTCATATTCAAATGAAGAAAATAGAAAAAATCGTAAATCCTGGCTGATAACATATAAAAATAAAATTAAGCAGACAAAAAAAAATAGAGCTGGGAGGAGCAACTTGCTGAAGATCTCTAAACCAAGACTAAACCCTTCTTCAACACATCTCATCAGAGAATCTATAGGGCTGATCAATAATTGATGTATAAAAGAAACACTATGGAGAGTCAGTGTGGCTTCTAAAAATGGAAGTCCTGCTTTACAGTCCTCTTTTTGAAGGGTATCAGCAAGTATTTGGACAAAGACAGCCAAGCTGATCTAATCTGCTTGAACTTTTGAAGACTTTTCACAGGACTATCATCAACAACTTCTAAGGATACTTAGTAGTCATGAGATTAAATAAAAGGTCATTTTATGTATAAATAACAGGTTAGAACTTGGGAAACAGAGGGTAAGAGGACAGATTACTTATTACAGTGGAAGAAGGTCACTGGTAACAACTGGTCACAACTACCTGGTAACCACAGAGTTTCCCAGAGCTCTGTGCTGGGATTTGTGTTGTTCATTACACCTCTTAGGTGACCTGGAAAAGAAAAGAGCACTGAGGTGAGAAAGTTTGCTGGTGTGGTGGGAAGGTTTGTGATCTGAAGATACTCAGGGTAATAAGGACAAAGGCAGACTGTGACGGACCACAAGAGGCTTTTGTAAGACAGAATGACTAGGAAATACGTGTGGAAAGAATCCTAGCTTAACATATAAGCAGTCTTCACATGTAAGCAATTACCATTTGGAAGCAAAGTCTTTGTGATATGCATAACTTGTGGAAAACATGAGAAAAGGAAACCAAATATTAGAAGTTATTAGGAAAGAAATCCATAGATTTCTTACAGTTTGTATATGAATATGGAATTCTGTATGGAATATAGATTATATTACTTATTCATATACAATATGAACATAGACTTCTGACTATATATTCTGAAAATATTTTAATATATATTCTCCATACAGATGACAGAATTAGAATATGGAATTCTATGTATTCTATACTTTTATGTGGCATAGAAATGGTGGAAAGGAATTGACTTTGGCACTTCTTCAGGTACAAGAATGAGAGGCCATCAAATGGAGTTAGTAGAAGCTGATTTCAATGCAAACAAAAGGAGATGAACTTGTGCAACTCCTTACCAAAGGATTTGAAGCAAAAGGCTTCCAGGAAAGACCATAGAAGGAGTTGAGAGATTCATTCAAGATTATTTATTAAAGAAACCATTTAGAAAAAACCCTGAGCTGAGAATAGACACACTTTGAGAGAGCTTCATGTACACTTGCCCTGTTCTAATGAACATACCTGAGAACATGTATGTGAAACCTGGGGAAATAGGCTCATAACAGAGTACTATCATCTCTGGATGGGCTATGAATTGGAGTATCTGGGTATTCTTTGATAAAAATAATGCCTCAGTGTAAGAGATCTGCCTCTGGGATCTCAATTATCACACAACTAGATCCATAAATGCAATCATGAATATGTGTTTTATGTGGCTGCAGAGGGCTCCTTGTCTTAGATAAGACATTCCTGAGGATTTAGCTTCTATTATGCCTTCTGGTCAGCTCTAATGTGATCATGACCACGATCACATGAAGGCTGCATAAGATCTTGTTGGAGTGGCTGTCCTCTAATAATTTCTGGATATTACTAAAAGTGATATCCTTGGGATATCTTGTGTTGACACCAGACATTCTTCACTGTCAAAGTCTTAAAAATTTTGCAGTTCATGAACAACAGCTAAAAGAGGGATGTCAGAGTTGAAGCAGAGTGGTGTCAAAATATGAGGGCATAGAGAAGGATAGATGAGGCTGCTCTATATGATGGGACAACTTTATAGGACTGGGAGTAGACCTATTCAAATGACCAGTGAATTTTTGCATCCAAACTGCTTTTAGGAATTAGGTTCAAACTCAAAACTCCTTTAGTTGTACCTTAATTCCTTATCAGGAAGCTTTCATGTTTATGGTAGACTCAGGTTTATGTGAACCAGCACATGAGGAACATAGGCACAGCATGCAAGGTCAGGTCCAAGCTAACATGAGTATAGACATAAGTATGGACACAAGTATAGACATAGCTCAAGTGTCCCTGTACTTCCCTCTGCATGTGTTGTTATATAAAAGCTAGCCCAAATCTGACTGCTGCACCTGTCCTGGTTTGAACTGGGGTAGATAGTTAATTTTCTTCCTAGTAGCTGGTATAGTTTGGTAAGACACTGATGTTTTTAGTTGTTGCTAAGTAGTGTTTACAGTAAGTCGAGGACTTTTCAGCTTCTCGTGCCCTGCCAGCAAGAAGGCTGGCATAAGAAGCTGGAAGGGGATACAGCCGGGACAGCTAACCCCAGCTGACCAAATGGATATTCCATACCATACGACATCATGCTCAGTATGTAAGTTAGGGGAAAAGCTGGCCAGGGCCTGCTGCTTGGGAATTGGCTGGGCGTTGGTCAGTGAGTGGTGAGCAGTTGCATCGTGCATCATTTGTTTTGTATATCCTAATTCCTATTCTTATTATAATTACCATTATCATTATTTTTTATTTTCATTTTCTGTCCCATTAAACTGTCTTTATCTCAACCATGAGTTTTCTCACTTTCACTCTTCTGATTCTCTCCCCCATCCTTCTGGGAGTGAGTGACTATGTGGTGCTTAGTTGGTGGATGGGGTTAAACCATGACAGCATCATAAAGCCAACTATAGTCTCTGGAATTGCTATAGTTGTATAGGATGATATGTCTGTTTCTTCTTTACAAAAAACAACAGATATGGACAGAATGAGTGGACTATGAGGTTGATTAGAAAAAATGGTTGGACCGTCAGGCTCAAAGAGTTCTGCTTAGTAGCTGAAAGTCTAACTGGCAGCCAGTCAGGAGTGGTATTCCTCTGAGTTAGATAGTGACGCTGGTAGTATTTAACTTCTTCACTAATGACCGGAATGATGAGATGGAATGCATCCTCACTAAATTAGCAGATGACTTTAAATTGTGGGGGAAAATGGCATGCTGGAGGGAAAGGCAGCTATTCAGAGGGATCTCAAGAGGCCAGAGAGGTAGCCTGACAGAAACGTCTGGAAATTCAAAAAGACAATTAAAAAAAAAAAAAGGCAAGTAAAGCTCATCTAAAGTTCTATCTGGGCATGAAAAATACTATGCCACTGTACAATTTGACAGGCTAGAATGCAGTTTTTGGGAAAGGACATGGGATTTATGATAAGCAATGCAAACTTAAGCCAGGGATGTGCCCTTACAGCAACAAAGCCTAACTACATATTGGGCTGCATTAGTACGAGTGTAGCCAGCAGGCTGGAGAAAGCAACTTCCCTGTGAACTCAAGAGGCTACATCTGGAATATTGTGTCCAGTTTTGGACTCCCAAATACAAGAAACATTAGCATACAGGGACAAGTCCAGAGGAGGGGATTTAATTGTTGTGTACAACTTTCTAGTGGGTGGTTACAGAGACATAGATTTCCTTGGATGTCCAACACAAAAGGACAAGCGACAACAGACATAAATTGCATGAAAAGTTCTTAATCACCATTATTAAAAAAAAAAACAGGATTGATTTGGGTTGAAAGGGACCTTTAAAGATCATCTAGTCCAACCCTCCCTGCCATGGGCAGGGACATCTTTTACTAGATCAAGTTGATAAAAGCCTTGCCCTGCCTGGCTTTGAACACTTCCAGTGATGGCATCATGGTTGATCCAACACTGTTACAGGTTGTCTGGGAAGGTGGCAGATATGCAAAACTTGACTGGGGAAGGCACTGAGCATCTAACATAGGAGTTAGTCCTGCTTTGAGAGGGGATTCATCCTCGCAAGCTCCCAGAGTCCATTTAGATTACTTTATGCTTCTGTGATTCCAAATGGTTTATAGCATATATGTCACACTTAAATCTTTAAAACAAAAATTTGCAGACACATGATGCTTCTGTGTACTGACTGCAAGATGTAAATGTAACCCATTGTGAGGAGGTTTGTTTCATGGTGTATATGTCAGGTCACCTTTTACTAGATACTAATAAACAGATTATCAGAAATAGTAATTAACAGCAACAGTGATTGGTGTCCTTAGATTCTTAAAATTTGTAATGCAGAGTGGAGAAGAAAGGTAGTAAATCTTACAAAAATTATTGCTTCAATTTTTGTTGAATTAAGAAAATTTAAATAAATGAAACAAAAAATCTCACACTCTATTAATAAAATTGCATAACACAAAATCTTAATGCTATCTTTAGTTACATTGTTTCTGCTAAAATCATATCATACTCTGTTTACACCCAGAAGCAAGTACAATTATTAATGCCCCAGAGAAAACTCTGAGTTTATTTACATGCTCTGTTTTGGAGAACAAGGTACAGCAACTAGCTAAATCAGAATGCCTCTGTGAATTTGCCAGGGGAAATTAATATACATCGAGGAGCAAAAATGCCTTGCATTCCAGATAAGTCTAGAACTTAATTATATCACAGAAAATTCTGTGATCATTTTTAGCACTTAACTCCGGGAGTACTTTTATTGCAAGAGAATCACTAGCATAAGGCAGAATCCTTACTTTATTTGGTTTGCATTGATACCCCTAACAGTGGAAGGTAGAGCAGTAGCCAATTCACATCCTTCTTTTAAATATCAGTGGCTATTGATGTCAGCTATGAATATGGTATGTCAGAAGAATAAAGAGTATTTTTGACTAAAAATATTTTGCCCTTGCTTTGTTTATAGCAAGCAAATTTCACCTGGAAGATCAAGTGAAAGACACATTTGTGCTTCAGTTCAACTAGCTTATCCCCTTCTACATACAACGATGATGAGTCTAAATATCTTTATCTGCCAAAGAAAGTATTCATTTTACTAAATGTAAGCACCTGTAGTGCAGACAGCTCCCTTTAAATGAGTTTGCCTAATTACCTTTATTTTCAATGAAGACCAAATGCTTATAGTGCACAATTTATCTCATTCTAAAGTAGACATCTAAAATAGGTCAGATGAATCATCCCTTAAAAGAAGCTCTTTCTCTCTATTGACTATAAAGGGAGTCTGGCATGACCAGCTCCGAATTGTACACTGTATATGTCTAAAGTTAGGTGAGAGGAATCCCATCCCACCTGTTTGTACACTTAATAAAAGAAGACTACCAATACAGTATAAAATTGAACAAACTGTCCCCAGGCTTTGAAACAAGTTGTTTTAATCTTGAGCAATTCAGCTCTTAATTTAGGGTTTGATTTAGCTCTCATTGAAGTCAGTAGCTGTATGTTTTAAGGGGAATTTAATGAAGCTTGTCAATTATTTTTGTTTGCTCTCTCATCAAGGACACTTAATTAAATTCAATGAGAAATGAATGCCCAATGCTTAATAAGAAAGGATATTCTATAAATACAGGCTAATTTGAACAGGATTTTTTTTTGTAAATTAGTTTTTTTACCTTCCATCTTTTAAAAGAAATATGTGAGCAGTATAGGTAATTCCTTAGTGATAAATATCTTTAATAATTCTAATTCAAGTAACACTAGGAAGTAGAGATGTTGTTTTCTTCCACAGGATTATTAACTCTTTAATTAATATGTGTAATATATTAAATAAAGTCCAGCAGGATGCTATTGCTCTGTTTAAGTATGACTCTCAAACTTGCTTTGAACTGTCAGTTTTGCAGAGCTCCTCAGTGCTGGACCCCAGATAACAACAGGCTTATTGAACTTTTTATACCAGAGTGTGATGGAGTTGTAGTTGGAAAGTCTGATAAAAACTTTCAGGCCCTACTATAGGTGATGGAAATTAATGGCTATCCAAATAAAACCATTGAAAATTTACTATGTAGCCTGGATGTAGTCTAGTCCCGATCTTAATGGGGGGAACTGAGGAAACAATGGGCATGCACTTACATGACTATGACCATGACACGTAACACAGGAGCCTTTGCTGGCACTAATGGGAGAGAGGAAGCCAGAAGATTTGTGCTCTCTTTCCTCTTTGCTGAATTCATTCTAAATATCTAACTGGCTTCACAGTTCATTGATTTGCGTGTGCAACTGGTACAGAGGTCTTGAAGGAGGCGAGAGGGGGAACTCTGTGAAACTAACAATTTAGCACCCGAGTGAGATTTACAAACTCTAGTTAAACTCTACACTTCTATTGTGTGTTTCAGTTTCTATTTCTACCTGTAAATCTGCTTCAGAGTAACACACGTTTGAGATTCTGAAGCCGGAATATTACCGGGAGCTGCATAAGCAGTGTGAGAGAGAAGGCTGTTTTTCCTTGGCTCCGTGCTGAGAACTGTGTGTTACAGGTTTCCCAGACAACCTCTGTTTGACAGCCCTGGTGCAAAGGCAGAAGAGGTCACCTTGGAAGGATTATTTTAAACATACTAAAAACTGAAGCAGCAACTCTGCGTATTAATAACAGGATTAAATGAAAAGAACTCTATCAGTACAGAGTGGCTGAAGGCAAAGGACTCTCTCCAGTGCACCTGGTAGTAAAGGAAGAGGATTTCATTAGGTGGGGAAATAGAAGCAACTTCAAAATGTTAGAAAAAAAAATGAAGCAAAACCGGATACTTTTATTCACCCTGCCCCATTCTTGTGGCATGAGATTTTCTGCAAACAAGCAACTCTCCTGTAAACTAGCTCTGCTGTGCCATTCTTAGCTTTCATCCACACAGCATCCTGGCTACCTTTATTGTGGCACCAAATCCAGCCACTTATGAATAGTCGATCTGTGTCAGCATGTAAGGGAGAACTGTGTGCTCTGCAGAGCTCTTTATTGGGGAGCGCTGAAAATGATAGCATGTAATGTTAGTAGGGTAACTTCAGCCCCTTTGGTACTCTCCTTCTGGGTTAATCTATGCATGAATTGTTCTAATTGTGTCAACCTGTATTTAAAAACATTTGATTCAGACTAACTAAAACTCTGGGCCCTGAAGGGATGCAGAATTAAGAAGTTTTTCCTGTTATAATTGAATTAACTACATTAGTAGTTTTCCTGCAAATTATCACTTTGTTAATGAACCATGCAGACTTTATTTCATACTGAAAACAACATGAAGTTTCTGTGCATTAAAAACTGACTGTGCTATGTAATCCATTACTTTTTTTTTCTGCAGTGAATAATGGAAAACTGAGAAATTGTATCAATAATCCACGGGAAAGGCATTAGAGGCTACACACACACATATATATATATAAGTATATATATCTCAATTAGAGTTATAGCCAAAGATATAATCAAGAAATATTGATATAACTGCAGCATTTTCTGGTAGCTTTTGGCACAGTGACATGCTTAAGAATTTATATATGTTCTCATTTTCCTGTAATACCATCCATAAATTTTGCCTTATACAGGTCTATTTCATCAGACAAAGGAATCACACAAAAGTTTTATAACACTATAAAGACAGGATGAGTTTCACTTCTTTAATTACTAGTACAAGAGTGCTAGTAAAAGTATTTTTGCTGGCACAGGAGCTGTCAAAATAACTTAATCAGTTTTAACTTCTTGTTTTATTCACCAGCTCACATAAACTACATAAAAGCCTCCTTCTTAAGAGCAAAAGAAAAATACAGAACCAAGATGGCAAAGTCTTATTAATGGCTGGGCTTTAAAGGAGAAGGGATTTATGAGATGTGTATGTTCAGTAAACAATCACATTTATCTACTTGTCTGGATTTGATGGTGGAAATGTTGCCACAGGATCGGCATGGCAACAGCCATTACCAAATCAGTGAAATTGCACAATAATTATTTTGTGCCATATATAGAATGGAAATTCTATCTACTCTCGTGGGCTAATTTGCAAGGACTTGCCTACCCTGCAGGTCCTTTGATACGAGACCTATTGCAGTATAGAGATCCTTATATAGTGGTGCTGGTGTTGTGCACAAAACTGGATTTGTTACCCGGTGTGCAACAAGCCAGTAGTTATACACTTGAGAGAGACACTGATTATTTATTTCAGAGTTGTGCAAGCCTTAGTGCTTGGTGATATTTCACAAATTCAGGAGCACCAACTATAAAAACTTATTACTATTTATACATTTTAGCAAACAAAGGCATTAATGTTCACTGGCTACAAGTTGCATAGTTCTCTTATTGATTAATATTCTATCTTCTGTTGGTTCATGACTGTCTTGCTAGTCATGTCAATTAGTCTGTATGCTGAGTCTTTATCATCTCTTGAGTTGGTGGGCCCTGAATTGTGGTCGCAATCTCCCCCTGCTGGAATTACCTTTTTCCCAGTTGGATCTGATTCCTGCACAGCTGCTGAGTTGGCATTATTAGTTTCTTCCTTATCTTGGAAGTTCTGCCAAATATCCTTGTGGCCTATAAACTCTGCATTCCCTGTGCCCACTATCGGTGGTACATCCTTCTTCCCAAGCTTTGGTAACCTCGCCCTGGGTCTGAGATCATTGAAGCATATCAAGCCCTCAACCTTAACAATGCAGTTCTACCAACAAATAATTTGTTTTTCTAACACCCAGACATCACTTACAGCTTGTTAGCTGCTATCTCTTTCATGGATTAAATCTCCTTTCCTGTTGATTAGGCTTGAAAGTACACAAAGATCAAACATCAAAGAATGTCCTTTCTTAAGAAAATTTTATCAATTCCACATTTTGCAACACTGGGACACCTGACAGCCTGTTTTGGGGATCAGTTGCTATCCCAGGAAGTATCAAATGGCACTCGTGGAATTGACTACCTTCACCTGGCAGAATTGACTACCTACGTGTAATAGCACATCGAAAAGCAACATGTTGGGTGACACACTGTTACTCAACAACAACAGCAGCTGCCAGCAGCAGTGGAAGTAATTGTATGGCTCCCAGCGGGACAAATAATTAATCTGGAGGGAGTTAGGAGCTGCCTCTCACCCTTAACTTCTTCCCCTGTGTGGCAGCCTCTGGTGATGGTAGCTACTTTTTGTATGATCTTAAAAATCATGATCTTGTTAGGAGGTGGACATGCTGTCTGGGGAATTGGGATGAGAAGAACAGTAATGAAAAAGCAAACAGTTTCTAAGGAGGAACGGAGTCCTGCTACCCAGGAGAGCATAAATTTTTCCGCTCTCCTTTATTTCCTTGGCACCGTGATGTTTGGCAGAAGATGCCCAAAAAGGAGGCAGAAATAATTCTGTATCCTTTCAATTAGGCCTTGTCATGGATGATTAGGTAAGAGTAGCAAAACTACTTTTTCATTAGAACACTTTCTAATTCAAGATGAGAAGCAAATCAGTTCTTCCTCCATGTCCTGATGGTGACAGTTGTACCTGTTTCCAATCAGCCCTGGTGACAAAAAACAGATCTGTATTCAATCAGGACAACAAAAAAGACTTTGTCAGCCAAGGCAAAAGTAGTTTGTATGCTGTAGTGGGTGACCCTGAGGTCCTACCCAGTTCCTTGCTCACTCCTCCCAAGAGGGATGAGGGAGAGACTTGGAACAGCAAAAGCTAAAAACTCATGGATTGAGATAAAGACAGTTTAATAGGTGAAGAAAAGCTGCATATGCAAGTGAAGCAAAGTAAGGAATTAATTCATTACTTCCCATTGGCAGCAGGTGTCCAGCCACTTCTTATAAAGCAGGACCTTAGCACACATTACAGTTGCTTCACACAACAAATGCTTTAACCACATAATCCCATAGATTTCATAGCTGAGCACAATGTCATATGGCATGGAAAATCCCTTCAGTCAATCTGGGTTGTCTGTCCTGGTTGTATCCCCTCCGAGCTTCCTGTGCACCCCCAGACTATTTGCTGGTGCGGTAGAGTGGACTAAAGAAAAAAACAAGCAACCCTAAGGCTGTACAAACACTGTTCAGCAACATTCAACACACTGGTGTGTTGCTAACACAGTCTCAGTCACAAATGCAAAACAGAGTAGGCTATGAAGACAGTTAACTCCATCCCAGACAGACCCAATGCAAGGGCTGATCATGTTCTGCTGCTACAAAAGCCACTGCAAAAGGAGACGAGCACCTGTGCTGGCAGACATACTTATAAAGGAGCCTGATGTGTCTGGTGATGGTATGTCACTATGTCAGCCTTACAAATCAATTAAAAATGCATAACTAGTTAGATGTCTAATTGATGCTTATCTGGGGGAGAAACATACTGTTACAGCCCATGTTCTCTCTTTTCCTCAAGCAGAATAAATTATAATTGCATCTTTGTATATGTTCTGTCTGCATTCAAAATTCAACCCATCAAGCACTACAGACTGATGGACTCAGGCTAGGTTCCACTGCTGGGAAAGCAGGCAGGGAAGCACAAGGACAAGGGTGTGTGGAGGAGCCCAACTTGGGCCATGGCGTCCCAGGCAGGGCCGACACAGAGCTGGTGGGGCCAGGACCAGGAGTGGCTCCACGGCAGGGGTGTAGCAAGGGGTGTGGCCCCAGGCGTGACTCCAGAGGTTGGCACGAAGACAAGAGGTCCAGGGTGGAGTGGGAGAGCAGCATGTGAACTGGCAAAATGCCCAGGTCCTGGCTTGGCGCCCTGGAAATGACAAAAGAGGGAATCAGGAAAGGACCTACCAAATGACCTTCTTACCTGGGGAACCTAATTATGGCTCCAGCGTAGGCTGTGGTGATACTTTGCTGGTGCACGAGAGGGTGGAAGCAACAGCAAAGGCTGAGGGTGGAGCAAAACAGGCTAGGAGGAAGGCAAATGTGTGGAGACATTGAATAAAAGATTAGGAAAATACCAGCTAAGCATAGAGTCTGATGTTAAAGCAAAATTTTAAATTGGAACCTGCAACCCAACAATCACCAGCATCAGTGACTAGGAGACAGTGTAGGAGAAGCTGGTGAATAGGATGATGAGACAGCTGCAGATATCACTTGCACAGAAAGGCAGCGCTTAACGTGACAAAGCCTACCAGTGCGTAGTTGACCCAGCAACATATTTGCAATAACTTTGAACTGGGAAAATACTTTTTATTGGGTCATTGATTTGTGTCATCAAGGTAAAGTATTATTGACCTAGTTGTGAGAGGCTTCAGCTTCACTCTAGTGGATGATCAGACCAGAGTGACTCTTAGAATAGGGAGGGAGAATTGATTTGGTTGCATGCGAATCAGAGAGCATGACTGTATGGGAGCAACCAGGAGATTAGAAAGAGCACTGAAGAGCTCTAGTACTGTGCTCTGATGGGGAACCCAAAAGAAGGAGCAAGCCTTGGTCACTGGCTTGCAACCGTCTTCAAATCTTCTATTGTAATTTTTAATTCATATTACTTAATGATATATAATTCTCTATTATTGCTGTCTTAGAATTATATACTTCTCATTTAACAAAAAATACTATACATCAAAATTATTTTCATGCTTGTATTCCACTGTAAGAATAAACCAGTAAAATCTGGCACTTGTAATTCTATATGGATCAAAAACTCTGAACTCAGTACTATCTGGAAAAAGAGCTTAGGCTTCTGAATGGGGAAGCTACTGCCCTGCAGTTGTGTATTGTTACTGTAGTTAGGAAACAGGATTTGGGGTAGATGATTTGCACAATCAGGATATGCAGAGGTAAAACAGGTGTTTTTCTTCCTGTGAAAATGATCCAACAAAATAATCCTGAATACTCTCTAACTGCTTGAGTTAAGGGTAAAAGCAGTCAATATATATAGAAGTACTTGCAGACCTGGGTGAGTAACTTGTTAAATGGAGATTCACTTAACCATACACTTAATGTCAATAATTTATTAGTAACTTTATGAAAGATCTTGTTCCAGTGCAAAGTGACTATAAATTGGAAGCATTGTTAATAACAATACTAGTGTATTTTGTTCATGTGATGATAACCTAAACTATTCTTGGAGCCATTGAGGATTTTTCTTATCTTTTGTCTATTCTTCAGTCCCCTGTATATTACTGTTATTTTCCACCCACTCCTCCTAAGTTGTCTTCCTGATAAAAAGATAAACCCTGCATTTCCAGTGCAACTGCATATGATTTTACTGCAAGATTTCTAGATGGTTTGTATCTATTTGTTCAGTGGTTTTGAGTTAAACTGCTAGATAGTTTTTTTCCCATAATATTTATGTGTATCTGTAGGAAGAGTTTGTTTCTCTCTCACAATTGGAGAGAGAAATGTAGAAGCCTTTGCAGAACACTAATGAAATCAATTCATCTCAAAAATGGGATATCAATGCAGATATTCATTTAAACATTTGTGAATGATGACACTTCAACAGCTGCTCTAATTGGAAGCTTTTGGAAGACCAAAATGAGAAATTACTAAATAAGTCCATAAATAATTGTAAAACTATTCTAAAACAAACCAGCACATGCTGCTGGGTTTGAAGGATCCATTTTCTAATAGAGCAAAATTTGATTTTGTTTATTTTGAAACTCAGGAGGAGAGGGGATTGCGTATGTTACCAGTTCTCATCTCCTTATACATCCCAAAATCAGACTTTGAGTCAGAAGATAGGTCTGAAGGGCATGCAGATGTATATGACATAAACAACTTTTATGTCTGTATTGTGCAGTGAAAAACTGTTAATGCTGAATTCTATATCAGAAACTACTTTTATACTGATATCTTGATGACTCCATCTATCTTTTGGAGACTATCCAGCCTGTACTTTCCCAACTTACTTTTAAAGGCCTCATTGTAATAGTAAAAGGAAAGTGTTAAATGCTTCTGGGTTTTGTTCCTCTAATGTCATAATGTGTTCTCCCTCTTCTTTTTTTTTTTTTTTCCTAATTTCTGCATTTACATGCTGCAGAGGCAAAATGATGCAGCTTAGTGATCACGGTAATAAACTGTGAACTTATGTTCAGATAATGGTCTCCTGAAGAAAATCTTGATGTAAATCTTGATGTAAATCTTGTTTATTTTTAATGAAATCTGAACCATTATTGGAGCAAAATTTACATCTGGGTAATGTTGATCCTGGACCACAGAATGTGCAAGAAAATCAAGCTTCAAGGTTTCCAGGGCAGCTACCTCTAACAGGAAAAAGTCGACCCAACACAGGAATGTCAAATGACACTATTGAGATACTTCAAATGTAATACACTGTGAATGCTACTTGCACATTTAAGCTGCTAAAGACAACAGAAATGGTGATAAATTTACAGTGGAGACCCTTAAAAATCTGCAGCTCGCAGTAAACTTATGAGTTCACAAGAGTTTTAATGGTCTGAGTACAGCCACTTCCTGGCAAGTAAGAACTGCAGAAGGGTCTCTGTGAATCACTGCTCCTCTACACTCCCATACAACGTGGTGCCCAGCTGCTGAAGAGTCAGGGAAATGCACTGAATGTAAGCATCCCATCACTGTGTGGGCAAGCAGGGTTTGAGGCCATTTACTGCAAGGAACTATTTGCCTGAACTCTTTGGATAAATGCTTTGCACAGTAGAGATATGATTTCATAGTTCATAATATGGTTAAGCTGTAATTCCTTTTAAAAATACAATTTGCTATGTCTATCATAGGATTTGCAGAGACTTTTCTGTCATGCCTAGAAAGAGCATGTTTTTCAGTAGTTTGTTTTTCATTACATTTTTTTGAAATTTTAATTGATGCTCATGTCCTTCATGAATTACAATGTATCTCCAAGGTCTTTATTTTGCAAAGCACATTTTTCCAATCCATACTGGCCAAGAACTGACAGGAAATGTGTTCATCCTGTACAGGGATTTTGGGGGCCTAAGAAAATGCAGTTACCTATTTCAACCTGTAGCAGTTGCCTTGCCTGCCTCACAATCTTGAGGACTGTGAAAATCTATCTGTGACACTAATATGTCTTTCCTGCTGCATTTGTTGCCCATTGAACCCCTCCCTGGAGCTGCAGTAATTGGATTCATTGCAGAAAGGCATCCATGAACAGGAAGTTTCTCTTTAATATTACTGCAAGGAATGGGGTGGAGTGATTCGAATGAAGATGCAAAATAGCTGTTTTCAAGAGCGAGGATCAAAGAGAAGGTGATGAATGAGTGGTTTTCGTTGTTATTGCTTTTGAAAGATGACTGAAGAAAAAACAAAGAAAGACACACACACACAAAAATTGTTGTTAGTAAGCTAAAGCTAGTAGTCTGGATTCTTAGTCCACTCACACTGCACTGTTTAAAACAATTCTACATTATGGAAAATAAATATTTTTATTCTTGTTTGTGAGAACATAAATAACAATTCAAATGCCTTTTTCATTTTAAATAAATTTAAACTGAAATCTCTCATTGTGTATACTGGGTTTTTTCCTCTGTTCTTTGGTTTCTTTTCAAGCATGTCTTTTTTGAGCAAGACTTGTCTCTTCTTATCTTTGTATCTCATTCAGCAGCATAGTATGCCATATTATGCTGATATATATAGTGCCATTTTTTGTGGCACAACAAAAAATAAGCACAGATTTGCAATTAAACAGAATAACGATAATAAATGGCAGGAAAAACAGAAGCTTTTTGTCAATCTAGATTTGAATCTGTATTGTTTTTCTCTTAACCTGTCAATACTATCCCAAGCACTGAGGTAATGCCAGATGAAAGGAGATGTTTTTGCCATGATGTGCTTCTGTGAATACTCAATGTGATTAAATGTTCTTCTTACAGTTTTATTCATTCCTAAAAGGAGCTACCTTCTTCCCATGTCTGGAGTACTGCAATCAGAGTAAAACCTAAGCCTCGTGGACACCTACAGCAAGTCTCCAATGAGGACTGTATTTCAAGTTTTAGCAGTATTTGAGTTGCTGTGTTTAAAAGGAAGCTTCTCAGAAAGGCTAAGCTACTCAGATGTTCTCTTTATTTACCCTTTCTGTGCAGTGAAAGTGCTACTGTTTTCCTGACATCACAAGGCTGTTAAGGGACTGGATGCTTTGGAAACCCCAAACTAACTGATACAGATTGATGTGAATGAATGCATGCAGTTTGCTTCTGCGCCAGGTGAGGAAAGGCAGAGGACAGCATGTTTCCTTTGAACTTTACTGAATGACACAGCAATATATATTCTTCACAGACTATTTACAGTCTAGGGTAGAAAGCTGAGTACTGTTACCATTAAGCTCTGCATGCAGTCATCCAGCTGGATGACTGCATGCAGAGCTTAATGGTAACAGTACTCAGCTTTCTACCCTAGACTGTAAATAGTCTGTGAAGAATATATATTGC
>NW_016690232.1:5355318-5361002 GCF_001604755.1 Lepidothrix coronata | reverse complement strand
TTTAGTGCTCCTTTAATTCCCCTTTTATGTTTATAGTTGGTTTTTTTTTTCCTTAGTTTCCCTTTTTACTAACCAATATTGGGTTATCCATAATATTGTGTTAAGATCCTTTTTTTTTGGGTATTCCCTTTTTCACTAGTTAATACTGTATTAAATGCTGTTCGTAGTATTTGTTTTAATGCCACCCAATAAGGTAGTTACTCTGTATCCTTTTTTAGGTTTTTAATTCCTCTTGCTAAGTTTATCATTATTACTTTTATTCTCACTGTAATAAAGATATTTTGTGTGTTTGAGTATTTTTTGGCACTTGTCTTTATTCCGGACATGTATCCAAACGAACTGCTACATCATTCTAAAAGAAAAGCTGTAAATGTTGTAATGCCTTGCATCCAAAAATGCTTGTTGTCAGGATGGATATTCAAACATAGACAGATTTCTATCCAGATTCTTCCGTAATTTATTACACAAATGAAATCCTGTGCAGAAACAATGCCTTGACTAAAGCACCAACTTGTAATTCTCTACCCATCCTTGTCTGCTCATTTATACCATGTTTCAAATATTAGTTAAGATTTACTTTTGCACTCCTGCATTTCTAGCTCTCCATCATCCCCTATTTAGTGTAGCTGGTGCACTAAAAATGCAGGAATGCATTTTTTCCATTAAAAAGAGCTTTACCAAAAAAAAGTTTAGGACCTGCCTACTTCTGAACTCTACAATCACAGATTGACAGAAAGCAAAGTGCATTTCGTAGCCAAGTCCCCTATTAACTCCAGAAAGAATTCTGTTTCTCTTTTGCCATACCCAACGTGCTGCAAAACCCCCAGTCTCCGCTCACTGAGTACAGTCTGCTCCTTTATCAGATTTTCCATTTCTGTTTTTACAGCTGGAGGATTCTGTATTTCTTCACTTGCCATAAATTCTCTGTAGGATGGAAAAATGATATGTATAATGGAAATGTGATATATGTGCTATCCTATGTGATATGTATCATATGTTTAATGAAAAAGTGATAAAACAGTACTGTTTATAGAAAACACAACTGAACACTAGTCACTTTGTGTTATTCATTCTCCAAAATATGACTGTCAAATTTCTGACCTGAAACTCTGAATTACACGGTTCTTTTGGATGAGCTTCCAGTCCTTGACTCTCTCTTGCCATTTCAATTTATGTGATTCTTCCTTCTCAAGCTCTGATTTCATTAGATTAAAGAGCAGCTTGGCAGTTGCCCTCTCATTACCCAGCAGGGCTTGGTTTATATTCTGCATATTAAAAAATAAAATCAGGAGTATTTTATCAGCATACAACGTAAAAAAACCCATAAATTGTCTCCTCTATGTGAAAGGAGGGAGAAAAGAATACAAATGATAAAGGAGTTTCTCTTTTGCAGAATATTTTTTTATATGCCAGTGATTGATAAGTAGAAAAAACGAATTTCAACTGGGAGAAAAAAAAAAGACATTCTGGGAATATTCAGATTGCTATCTTGCCCCAGACAAAACATTTACCGTGGCCTCGTCGTTGATGAGCTTGTGAATATCAGCTGCCAAGAAGAAGGAAATTGCCTCCAGCTTCACTGTGTACTTTTTCAGTACATTTGTTATCTGTGCAACGAAAGAATAAAGAAAAGCATCAACTAAAAAAGTATAACTCAGATGTCAGTTTCCCAAGTTATAAAATTACATGAACAAAACATTTTTTTCCCCATTAAAATAAATTCAATTGGTTGATAGACAGATTGAGAAATAATCCTTAAAATATTAATCTTAAATATATCAAAGACTGATTTTTTAAAATCATTCATTAAAAAGTAACTAAAACTTTCCACTTTGTTACTACTCATCTGGTTTTTCTTTCATATCTGTGAAAATTGAGCACTCTGCAGACAAGCTGCAATATGAATTCAGAAA
This sequence comes from Lepidothrix coronata, assembly GCF_001604755.1. Lineage (NCBI taxonomy): Eukaryota > Metazoa > Chordata > Aves > Passeriformes > Pipridae > Lepidothrix > Lepidothrix coronata. Next base: position 5,359,089 of record NW_016690232.1, on the reverse strand, counting down.
AAAATCACACCAACTTCCTTTCAAATATCTGGAGTGAATCCACCAGTGCCTGTTTTGAGGAAAAACAAAATTTAAGGAAATGTCGCCATCTCTGGCCTTTTTCATAACTAAACAAACATCAATAAAATAGTTACCTGTCATACTCCTGGACCTACTCACTATGACTGCGTTACAAAGAGGACAAACTGGCACAGGTAGAACAAACAGCCTTTGTTTGCCTCCAAGAACAACGCAGCAAGGACCTCCTTAAGGGGTATGTATCATTTATCCAAACATTTGCTGTGATATCCAGTGACTTTTACAAGTCGCCTACACAACTGCAACACAACTCCTACTGGTGCCCAGGCTACCCAAACTAAAATTGAGCTAGGTCATGCCTGTGGTCTTTCTCAGTTGTCCCCAAAAAATAACAGAGCAGATGACAGTTCGACCTAAAAAACCCTTGCACGAAAATGAAAGCAGCTCACCTTTAGTACAGATAATTGTGCAAGAAAGAAACACCTTGGAACTGAAAAAAAAGTATTTTCTTCTGATTATGCAGGTATAAAATGATTGAATGGTCTACTGGTGAAAAGAAAGCAATCACCACACAGCAGAATTACTGGCAGATCTCTGACTCCTATGGAAACAAGTTACTCTTTGCTCTGCATCCAGCATTATCAGCAAATCATAATCTTATCCTTAAGTAACAGTTATTAAGGCTGCATCTCACTTTAGAGGCTCGACTCCTTTCCATCTTCTTTAGGGATTCATCCATTGTCCTAATCCACTTCTTTCTGTTCAAGGATTCCTGGTGAATCATATTCCACAGTTTTTCCAAACCCTGTAATAAGAATTTAGTCTCAATCTCTTTGAAAAGTAAATGTAAAAAAAAAAAAAAAAATTTAAAAAAAGAAAACAGATCTTAAGACTCCAGTGAGCCATGAGAACCTGTTACACAGAGCAGGTAAAAATAACTGAAGGTGAGCCAATGCTCTGAGCTGCCTTACTTCAAAGGAGAAACCTTCTAGAGCCGTGTCAGACACAATCTTTTCGAACAGAAGTTCACTTTTTTCATCAGATTTCACCACTTTTAGTTGAAGGAATTTTTGAAGCTCCGAAACAGAGGCTTCCATCTCCTAAAAAGAGAAGGAACTCAGTGTGATCACTTGAATATTGGGCCCTGACCTTACAATAGCACTCTAGACTACCTGGATTAAAAAATCCTGCCTTACTTTGCCAATGTAGTCCAGCTCCTGCTGCATTTTGGTCACTGCTTGACCGTGACGCTTTTGCCGTCGTTCTGCCACACATCTCAAGGTCTCGCTGCTTTTTTCCTCAGGAACTGCCAAGAAAGAAATGAGGATGCTGGAGCCTGGAACTCTTGCTGCAGAACACGGGATGCACAAAGAATAAATCCCTAAATCCACACTATGACTGCTGCAGTTTGTGCAGTGTGCAGCACGGGAAGGGAAATCTTTGCAAACGGAGGTTAAAAATACTTGAGCACATTTTAAAACCTCTCTTATTAACTTGTGATTTTCAGGATAAAATCATGGAAGCTATCAACTAAAGCTCAGGTATGATGCAAAGAAGTTGCATCATTTCAAGAATGAGATCTGCTTACATCAGAACTGGAATTTATCATCCAAACATAAGCTGTGATTGACTGACAATTTCACAACCATTTTTTTTTTCTAGGAGGAGACTCTTCAGCTTCAAAATTACCTACAAATCATCAAAAACGTGCCAGGTCATTTCTGAGCTTGATTTTATACCTCGTTCAGCTAAAACTGTTACATGTATAGTGTCTCCTATGAATGCAAATTTAAATAGCTGACATTAGGGAAAACAATTTTACCAACTACATCAGGTAGGCCTCTGACTTCCTCAGTTGAACTTGTATCTACATTTCTCCAGGCCTTGGGAGATGTTGTAGGTTCTCTGAAACAAGAAGAGAATAAAGCTTTGATTTGTATTAAATGTGTAAGAAGAGGGACTAGCATAATAATATAATATTCACTTTAAGTGGTAAAATGTAACATTTAAGTGAACATAAGTATCGTTTTAACTACAAAGAATATGATTCAAAGAATCAACGTTGCTTCTTCTGACATGAACTGAACTGAGTAATTATCTAGTGTGGTTTGACCCCAACTTCAAATCTGTTATGATGGCATTAAAGCAATACATGCTAGATTTAGTGCATGCAAACTACGAACACAAACATACCATGCCTAAAAGGGATAAGAATCTGTGAAATCTCAAGGAGGAACTAGTAAGAAATGTGCAAATAGCCTTTATCTGCCCATTGCTCTTCCCATCAGCTTGGGCACTGTGTTTCTCCTTGGGGTCAATGAGAATCCAGGAGAATTCAGCAGCAGGGTTAGGGTAAAAAGGATGGATGCATTAACTGCTTTCTTGTTCATTACACAATCTTACTGCATCACCATCACCATCATCATGTAAATCATCAACATACTTTGAAATATAGTTCAAAAAGATGTGTCAGACTGGGCACCTATCTAGACTGCTCTGAGCGAAGAAGACAGGCAATTTCTTTTGCAAAGGAAAACCACACAACATGCCTGCCACTGCAAATATCAGCCTGTCAGCCTGCACTTTAACAGGGAGCAGCTCATTATACTAAATTTACGTTGAGCAAGGAGACACTCTGTTACAAGTCATTAGTGCTATGACCAAGAATTCAGAAATTTCTTGCTCCCAGTGCAAATCTTACAACTTCATTCCTACAGTCATGAAGATATAATTGGGGTTTTATGTTTCTGTTCTCTACCTGCCCGATTGTGCCTTTTTTGTGGAGTCATTGATGGGCGTTTTTCCATCACACTTCTGCTGATAACATGGTAGTAGCACGGCATCAGCAGACATTTCTGAATGCCTACCCGAAGTGAGCATTTTACTCTTCTTAGAAGATCTAATCTTCTTTCTTTCATTCAAAGGGTGCGCTCAGTGAGCCTTCAAAGAGCCATAATCACAACAGTTAGAATTTCTTCCAATCTCCTGAATGGAGAACAGTGACAAAATAATTCATAAAAATTGGGGGGGAAGGGTGGCAGAAGAAAAAAGCAAAAAAAGGAACCCTACTTGCACTTTGCTCTCAGGGAAAAGGTGCCAGCACAGAAAGCCCTGGCTGCCCACGGAGTGCCCAGGCTGTGCCACACACTGCACATTGAAAGCCAAACCTCACAAGCTTTCTGTCCCAGGAAACAGGGCTGCTGTCCCCTTTGGTCAGCCCCGCCCCGCCATTGCCGGCCCGCCCCCCCCTTTAACAGACAGATAACATACAAATGCCAAAAATTATGTTTCGCCATTGTTTCTGCCTGTCAAAAACTTCCTACCAAAACTCCTGTGTCAGTTTTTCACCAGAACTTCTCACTAGAGTCTTCCCACGGGAGTTTTCCTGCCAAAGGATCCTGGTATTGTCCATTCTTATCATATCTCTGTGAACATCTGAACAGAGCTACGTGCCAAAACACCACAGGCTACCTCCTTGAACACTATAAAAGCTGAAGAGAAATTTGGGAAAACCAGGGAAAGAGGAGTGAGCAAGACATTTTGGCTATACCAGCTGAAAAATCTTGTCTCCGCCTCGCCCTCACCTTTTCTTTTCTTCCGCCGCCGTAAAACTGCCTGCCCGTCACCAGAGACTGAACCTCTGCCGTCCGGAGTTGCACCGGGACCCTCCGTGCTACCCTGCGTGAGTTTTCCACCCTAACCCTATTTCTGAGAGCTACAGCAGGGTAGCACGGAGGGTCCCGGTGCAATTCC
>NW_016690232.1:5281945-5354867 GCF_001604755.1 Lepidothrix coronata | reverse complement strand
AGGGAAAAGGTGCCAGCACAGAAAGCCCTGGCTGCCCACGGAGTGCCCAGGCTGCGCCACACACTGCACCTGAAAGCCAAAGCTCACAGGCTTTCTGTCCTCGGGTAAAGGGCTGCTCTTCCGCTTTTTTAGCGCTGCGCTGCAATTTCCCGTTCCACCTCCCGAAAATTGATAGAAATGAAGTTTCTTCTCAGAGAAAAAGTGCCACCACAGAAAGCTCTTGCTGCCCACCTAATACCAAAAGTGGCCCTCCAGCTGAATATGAGATACACACAGTAAAGCTTTTCTTTCCAGTATTGAACTGCACTCAGTGTGGTTTTGAAATGCTCCACTTAAACTGCTCGATTTACTCCAGAAAAACCATTAGCCGCAGACCTACCTCATAGGCCACCAAAGAGAGTTCGGAGGGAGGGTGGTTCTTCTCTTTCTGCTCTCTCTGCCTGGACAACCCGCTGCTCAAAGTGCCCTACCTTACTAATATGGCACACTCCTCTTCTCCCGCTCCAATTTATATCACCCAGAAACCACCTGGACTCCACCCCCTGGGGAGCTGATTATGTCTCTCAAGGCACCTGGGCTGAGCTGGGCTGAGCTGAGAGCAGTTTCTCCCTGCAGTTTAAATCCCCCACAAACGCCCTCAGCTCCATTCAAAGATGAGATGATTAGAGCTTGCAGTGCAGCTCTGTTCACCTGCGCTGAACTGAAAGGAGCTCCTCCATGAAGTAAAAATCTCCGAGGAAGAACCTCAACTCCTCCCCTGGTTACCTCACAAGGTCCTTAAGAGCAGATGACCTGATGTGGTTTGCTCAAATACCAGGACAAAGACCACTTGCTGCCCACGGAGTGCCCAGGCTGTGCCACACACAGCACCTGAAAGCCAAACCTCACAAGCTTTCTGTCCTGGGAAACAGGGCTGCTGTCGCCTTTGGTCAGCCCTGCCCCGCCATTTCTGTGTCCAAATTTCAGCCCTGCACCTCAACAGCCATTCCCATCTCCCCAAAACCGATACAAATGAAGATTCTTCTCAGGGAAAAGGTGCCAGTTGCTGTCTATTGTTTATGCAATGGGATTTGACTTTTCTTTTTCAGTAGGGATTGATCCTCCCAAGAACCTCCATGTGTCAGAGGTGACTCATTCTACTGGTGTGGTTACCTGGGCTCTTCCTGCAGCACAGATTGATGGCTACTCCCTGACCTACCAGGGTCCGGATGGTACAAGCGAGGTACAGGGAATTCCTTGAATTATTCAGTCCTGCAGACCTCACTGAAATCACCCCTGTGATTATGGGCACTGCCAGTTGGATCTTGGGGGTATGTGGACCACAGGAAAAGAATTTTGAGCAGAAATCTATGCTATCTATAACCTAGGAAGGGAGAGTTTAAGGAAGGAGATGTGCTGCTGTCATGAGTAGAAGCTGTGGAAGGACTTTGTGACGGTGTAATGCCTCTTCCCAACAGATCCAGCTGCAGAAAACAGGGTTACCTCTTCACTTCTCTACCTGGAAGGACAGCACTCATTAAGGACAGAGTGTCCTACGAGTTTTTCTTGAGACCTAACCCTAAATCTTCCTTCTGAGAAGATGGATTCCATGTTTGAAGGATGGGCAGTTTGAACCCTTCAAGAAAAGCCTGTAAATTCATATGGGGTATGAGGCACTGTGGTCCAGGAAAGCTAAATGCTGTCCAGAGCTGGGTTGACCTTTGATCCGTGTTACTTGGCAGGAAGCACAGCTGGGTCCTAGCAAACAGTGGTTTGTGCTGGAAGGCCTGGAACAAGGAGTGAGGTACACTGTCTTTGTGAAGGCCCACAAGGGAGATCACCAGAGCAGAAGGACAGTCAGTACCTCCTCAACAGATAGGAATTGGCCTTGCATGTTACATTTTCCCTGTGCTCTGCAGGTGTTGTGTTTTGTGGTAGAGATTACAGATGGAGTTCATGTCCTACAGATGCACTAGGAAACTGTGATCATAAGCAAACCGTACGGCAAATCAGTGCTGTGCCTCCTGGCTGGGTGTCCTTTCTGAGCCCCGCCATCTGGAGGCTTGGAAGCACAGAGGGACAGTGTGAGTGGAGATTGGCTCTCACTTGGCTACCAGGGCTTGCCAGCAGCACTGACCAGCATGGGCAAAGGCTGCTGGTGAGCTGCCAGAGGGCAGGAGAGAGGATGATACGCAGGAGATCTTTCTGCACATCCCAGTTCTGGCGGGGCACAGCGGTGTAAGTACCCTCAGGACAGTGGGTAGCTGCCCAGGTTGTTCAGAGGTCAGGAAATACAAGAGTGGCAGCAAATCAAACAAATCTCATGCCAGCCTGCTTTGAGAGACTCTCATACTGTGCCAGTGCCCACAGAGGCTGCTAATTGTGGATTAATTGTGAAATGCAGAGAAAGTAAAGTCCTTCTTTTCTGACACTCTCACCTTTACAAACAAGGGACTCCTCTTCCCACTCTCACTGTGAGCCAAGGCTGGGTTGTTTTGTATGGGCAGATAGTGACAGGACAAGTGGAAATGGTTTCAAACTGACAAGAGAGCAGGTTTAGATTAGATGTTAGGAAGAAATTCCTTATGAGGGTGATGGAGGCACTGGCAAAGATGACCAAGAGAAGCTATGGTTGTCCTATCCCTGGAAGTGTTCAAGGCCAGGTTGGATGGAGCCCTGAGCAACCTAATCTAGTGAGTGGCACCCCTGCCATGACAGGGGGATTGGAACTAGATGGCCTTTAAGGTCCCTTCCAACCCAAACTGTTCTGGGATTCTTTGGTTCTATCTCTTGCAGCCCCTGGGGACCCCATCCATGTGCCAGCTCCCAGACAATGCAGAAAGCTGCCAGCAGCAACCTCCTGATGCAGCTGGGCACTGTGTGAGGCCATAGAGGACCTGCTGCTTTCTGCACTTCTCTTCCAGCACCTTTGTCCACAGGAACTTCCTGAGGGGGTGAGATGCCTCCTCCAGCTCCATGGCCTGCTCTGCTGATGAGTTCTGCCCCCTCTCTTCTCCCGGTGAGCCTCCTGTACCTGTATCCCATGGACTGCAGCCAGGTGCAGCAGAATGGAAATGGCTCCAGCGGCGTGTACACCATTTACCTGACTGGGGATGGCAGCAGGCCACTGCATGTGTACTGTGACATGGCCACTGATGGAGAAAGGTGGCTCCTCTTCCTGCTTTTTGATGAATGTAGTAGAGAGCGCCTGACACTGCTGTCAGCTGAGGCTCCTTTCGCTCTGCTGCACTCCTGTGTCACAGCTCCTGCCTGGATGCAGTGCCATGTTTTAGGGAGGGTGGTGAATGCCACATCAGCAGCACTAAACCAGATTTTTTTCACTCTTGTTTCTCTGGAAGGACACACAATAGAAAATGGTGCTTGACCTCTTATCTGCCTTCTCCAGTAAGAGGCTGATCTTGTGGCTGCAGAAATGATAAGAGGTGCCTCCTGACAAGCTCTTACATACTTGGCCTCCGAGTCTTAATATGGACAGAACAGGGGTCTAAGTCAAAGGCACAGATTTAAAGGCTCAGGAAAAAGCCCAGAGGCCTAAGCTTTTCTTTTCACACACAAAAAGTTATACCCTAAGCCTCGCAGTGGAAGCAGGAGTCATCCCAGAAGGGTTATGGGTATGGACAGTTAATGCAGTTCAGCTGATGTCTGTTAGTATTTAACTGCTAGTGCTGTGAGCAGACACCTAGTGCACCCAGCCACACAGGAGGTGCTGAGTGGCTAGAAGGAATCTGGGGGCAGAAGTACAAAAATTTCTTTATTACCTTTTTCACCTTTCTTTTTTCAGTGGTGATTTTCTCTACTGAACTAAATTGCTGTGTGTTACTGCCCAAGCCCCTCTAACTTAGGTGGAAGTTTAGAAACCTGGATCTTCTCTCTAAGCCTGTTTTGTCTAAGTGTTTAGATCATGCTGATTTGTGGAAAGTGGGTACTGGGGTGGATACTTAGTTATGTAAATGTTACAGCTTATGTGCAGCCAGAAAATGGAAATGGATTCCTGAGTGTGCTCCGATGTAGTGTACCGTCACAAGGTTGGATTTGATGATACTGGAGGTCTTTTCCAACTTTAATGATTCCATGGTCAACTAGAGTTGTCTGTTCCTGAGTGCTTCACCTTTTTATCTGCATTTGAGTTGGGGTGAGAAATTCTCACTTCCATCCTCCTTTGTTTTTCCTCGTTCCATTATGAGCTCACTCCACAATCCTTGCTTTGCAGGTGTTTCAGAAGCAGAGCGCTGGTGAGGTGGATTTCTACCAGTGCTAGAAAAATTATATGGAAGGCTTTGGAGATCCCACTGGGGGATTTTGGCTTGGTACAGTACATGGGTGTAACCAGTGAAGAGCTGAAGACTGGCTTTGTAGAAGCACCTTAATGGTGGAATATCCAACCCTCTGATCCTGAAGTCTTGAACTGGCAGCTTCTGTGTCTTCCCTAGCAATGCCAATGAAGCACTGAGGGATCTTTAAAGGCCCAGTAAGTATTTCCACTGACACTTTTGGGCTTTGGAGCAGTCCCAGAGCAAGCCAAACTCTGTAAAGGTTTATTTCAGGCTTGTGTGTTCTTATGAGAGGGGGAAATAAAGAAATTTTATTTGTGGGAATGCAAAGACCAGGAGTCTCCACACAACTTTGTGTTCTCAGTTGGTTTTTGTCTGTCTTGTTCTGTTAGTGAACAATGTGTGAATTAGAGGATCCAGCACTAAATAGGGCAAGGTTTTTGGAGCAAGAGTCTTTAAATGTTCTGGGAAAAATAATGTCTCAGTACAGCCAGCCTTATGCTGGTTAAGGCTGTTTGTTTTTTCTGATTCTACTGTCCCTTGCCAGAAACTGAGATAAGACAGAGTAAACTTGGCAAAATGTCTCGATAACATCAAGCAGGGAAGGAAGGGGGGGCAGGAAATAGATGATTTAACCCAAATGGCCATGGGGTGAGAGTCTAGGACTGCAAAGGTGAACCATTATAAGAGTAATTGTTTTTTATTTCTAGGTCTTGACAAGCTGCACAACCTCACGAGCAGCAGCCTCGTCCACTACGAGCTCTGCGTGGATTTGCAGACAGCCAGCGAATCCGTCTGTGCTGTCTATGACTCCTTCCAGGTTGCCTCAAGCAGGGAGAGATACAGGCTGGCAGTGGGGAATTACAGAGGCAGTGCTGGTGAGGAGGGCCTTGTGCTGTGCTTGTGCTCTGCTCAGCACAGAGAAGCAAATGCTGGGACCTGTGTATTTGTTTTGCCGGTAGCATGGGACCTCCTTCCTCAGGTCAGGTTAGATCAGATGTGGTTCTCTCTGAGGAGAAAAGTGTGTACTTCTCATCAAGACTGAAGAGAGTGTACTCATAGGCCTGCCTCATTTTGAAGACAGGAGAAAGAGTTGGGTTTTTTATGGGGAAGAGAGCGCTCTGTAACCCAGGGAAATGCCAGCTGAAAAGGCAAACTGGGAGGAGTTTCCATGAGGTAACCACTGCTGATGGGGCAGCAACCTCTGAGGCTCCCCAGCTAAGAGTGGAAGAAAAAGTGGCTTTTATTCAGGATGGGAGTTTGCTCAACAGCACTGGTAAATCCTTACCACTGCCATTGTGTCCATAGGCTTCCATTTATCCTTTAATATCCTCTTGTTATAAGGTTTAGATCTTCAGCTGGGAGGATCCAGCCCTTGGATATGCCCTCTAATAGCATTGCTTTAGAAATTAGTGTGCAGACCTCTCATTTGAGAGGGAAAAGATCCGCAAGAAAACTTACAGCTGTTACTCCATCCTCGCTGGATCCAGAGGACTTGAGCTCACGGCTCCCTGGTTCTTGGGGGCAGAGATAACTTGAGGTGGAGCTGTCTTGAGGGGAACACCTAAAGGAACACTCACTAGGAGCCTCATTAGGATGCTGGCTCACTGTCCTTGGCTTTCAGTGCATGCCTCGGAGTGCATCTTGCTGTACAGGCTTATTTTGGGCTTGAAGATGGCTCCAGTCCTGTTGTGTTCCAAACTGGACAGAGGTTTGATTTATATTAGGAGTGTCTGAAAGACTGATGATAATTGGGGTCTCTATGTATTTGAGGGTTAAATGGTATTTAGAGGGGGGCCATAGTAGACTCCTAGCACCTGGTCTGGGCACTGCAGTGAAAGAAATTCCTTGGTCTGTTCCCAGAGTGTGAACTGGGAGCCATGGAAAGGCCATGAATTCTCCATTCCTTTTACGGAGATGAACATCCATCCTCAGTCATCCAGCAAGGAGGCAGTCCTGGGGAGGAAGAAGAGGTTTTGTTAAGAAATATTCAATTGTTATCTTTGTCAGGGAAGAGGGAGGAGATCAGGGCTTAAATCGAACCCTGTGCAGGACAGTACCCAAGGTTCACTTCAGACAGCTTTCTCCAGCACACTGGGGACAACTGCTGACCAGCGTGCATGCAGGGACATCTGGACCTGCAGCACATCCTGCTTCCAGCCTTTGGAGCTCCTGATGGGTGATCTCCCAGAGGCTGGGAGAGGGCTTTTGGGGAACATCCTGCTTGTAGATGGCCTGTTGGCTAAACATGACAAGGACCTGCTTGATCCAATATTTGCAACTTTGATTAACTTTACGTAAAACAAGCTTTAGCACATGCTGTTCCTTCTGAAACCCAGGCTGCAGACTCCTCTTCCTTCTATCCTTCTCTGATGCCATCCACTTCAAACTTCAAAAAATTAAATTTGAACCTACTAACAAATAATAGCCCCCTAATTTACATTGGAGAGAGCTTTCCTGAGACTATTCCCTCTCCCTGTCTTGGTCTGTCATTCCCCTTGTTATTTGGGAACATTCTCTACTCTTCCTGCGGAGCTGGGTTTTGGGAAATGTTGCCAGGCTGCTGGCAAGGCTCATTAATCCAGATGAGTTCTGTAGACTGGGTTCCTCAGCCTCCAGTATTGCATCTCTCCAGGTTAAAATCCTGCTATTTTGCTTGTATCTTCTTGTCTCTTGTGGCCCAAATTAAAACCTGAGCAGCTGTGCAGTAAGTTGATGTTCACACTCCGGAGTGAGGCCCAGAACAGGGTGAGTGTAAAGGCTACTCTCTTCCAAGCTCTGCTCACCATCCCAAACCTGCCTCTCCATTCTGCTTGCCTAAGGGGCTGCTTGCAGACCATAAAACAAAATTCTCTGTGTGACTGTTCCATCTGCTGCCTTCTGCTTTTTCATTAGCAGCGTGGCAGGTAGTGATGCTGAAATGATAACACTTGTCATCCACCTCTAAAATGAGCACCCCTTGGACCTAAACTGATCCTGCACACTTTCCCTCAAGCCCCAGTGCATGCTTTCACATTTGGCTGCTTTTTTATTTTAACTCAGTCATAAAGGTGAGGTCTATTTTCTTTCCCTGAGCAGATATTAAAATTCTGGACCACCAGCTCCAGCCAGGGAAGAAGTATGAACTCACCAAATGCTGCTTGCTCAAAGGCTTCCTTGTCTGAACACACTGGAACATGGTTGTCCTACGTCTTAATGGCCTTTTCTATCCCAGTGCTAAGCTGAATAATGAATTTTAAAGAATCCTTCCCAGACTTTGGAGGAAATAATAAAATTGCAAATAAAGGAGGCCTTAAAATATTTCTATCTTCTTTGCTTTGGGTGGCAGAATTATTTTTCTTCCCATTTAAACGAAGCATTTTGTATGGAGAGAGAGCATTACCCAGTCCCAGAGTGGGGCTGTGCAAATTAGGTCTTTGGGGTCTGCTCCAAAACAGCGATGGGCACTGTGTGATCTCTTTGTGACCTAACTCTGTGAAGCACTTAACTGATCTGTGCTTGCTGAGGAGAGTGAGCTCGAGAGTTGTCTCCCAAAGGTGAGAACTAAGTTCTTCACAGAACTTTCAGGGCTGTGGCTCTTGTGTGGGTGGGCAGGCAGAGAGACTCATCTGAGCTGTGTTAGGATATCCAAGCCCTGGGCTGGGGGAAGGAGGAGACTAATGGTGAGAGGAGAGGAGAGGAAAATTGCACTTGAAGTGCTCTGCAGGCTCTGTGCTAAGAGCATGAGAGAAGGACACAGGAAGGCGATGAGGGCTCTTTACTGTGAAGTGCTTTCTCCCTGCTGCCCACTTGTCTGTAGGCAAGGACAGGTTTCAGTCTGTTCAGTTAAAGGGCACAGTGAAGTCATCAGGAATAAGACTGAGAGGGAGAGGAGGACTGATCTCATGCACAGCCCCTCTGAAAGTAAGTCCATGCTCTAAAAAAAACATAGGTGTGATTTTTCCCAGCAGCTCTTTCTTGTGCAGGGACAAAATATAACCCTCTCCTAGAGCTGAATTCCAGCTGGAAGAAGGGAGTATTCTCTTAAGCGGTACGAGCTTTGCATTTCAGAACTAAAGGCAAATGGGACACTTTATTTTCAGTTTCTGAGAAGGGTTTACTTGTTGCTCCTGATTATGTGCCCTTCTTCCACCAGGAAGGGCAGTCAAAGGGACGGCTGCTGGAAAGATATTGTGCGAAGTCAGTACTCCCGAACAGCCACAGGATGGCACCGTCTCTTCACGCTAGTGCAGGAAAAGCTTCCCCGTATCCAGCTGACGTCTTCGGAAAGACCTTTTCGGGGTTAACGAGTCTGTGTTACAGCCTGAGAGGCTGGGACTGCTCAGATAATGCGGCTTGTTTGCCTTAAGGAACTGGCTGTTCTGGTTTTGAGGCTCAGGCTAGTAGTAGTCGATGGGTAGTTCCATAAAAATGTCACATACTCTTACTACCCTTGTTTTGCTGCAATAACCGGCCTGGTGACAGTAATGGTGGAGGGCCGAAACGTTCTTGAAACCTCTGCCTTGCTCTGAGATCACTTAAATTTTATATTTTATATACTGGTTTGCAACACTCCCAGAGGCAGAAATTTGAATCCCAGAAGGATCCTCTCTGCTTTGGCATCACTGTGTTAATGAGGATTGTGTTGCTGGGTCCTACCAGCCAGGACCCATGTGTTATGATGTATCTGGGACCCCAGAGAAATGCTGCAGGATTTACCCATGAGGAGGAGGAGAGGATGCCTCTTCCTCTGTGGTGTGATTTGGAGAGAAGACTCAAGTGTTTTACTGCACTGGGCACTTGTTTGGGAAGCAGTGGTGGTACTTTTGGTTGCTGCCCTATGCTTTGTTGGCTGAATAAATAGTGGAACAGCCAGTGAAGATCCAATTCTTTCCTCATAGAGGGATTTAATGGGCCTCTATGTGGGGGGGACTTTTGCTTCCCCTCAATCTCTGGAGTGCTCCACGATGCTCAACCTCACCTCAATCCTGTATATTTCTAACCTAGGATGCAGATTCTGTCTTTTCCCTCTGCAGCCCAGGCTACCCAAGAACACCTGGCCCTGAATCCCGTGTCTGACATCTGAAGCGAAGCAAAGTGTGCGCTACTCCTTCCTCCTCCCAAAAGTGAGCCTTTGCCATTTCTAGCTGCTCCTTGCTGTGGTCCTGCATGCCTCTTACACCCAGCCTCAGCTCTGGAAGGTGCAGCTTGGTGCCTCATCCAGGTGAGAAGCAGGTTTTTAATTTCCACCCTCATGGAGGCAGAGCTCAGTGGTGCAGGATTTGGAAAGACTCTGCCCAGCAGAGCTGTGTGCCTGGTTCTGGGACTTGCCCAATACAGACAGCAAGCTGCAGACACTTTATCTGATCAAAACCAACTGGGGTTAAGCAGCCCATGCTGCTGATCCTCTGCAAGGAAAAAAAAAAACCCTCTGCAGCCCACCTCCTGCACCACAAACACAGCTTTTCTTCTTCCCACTACTTTTTGCCCTTGAGTGGAGGAGCTTGGCTGTGCTCATTAACAAGGCAAGGCCACTCAACTTGATTAAGTCGAGCTGTTTCTTTAAGAAAACGTCTCTGAGCTGCACAGCTGGATGCAGGCAGAGAGACTGCATGGCCTCTGCCTGCTGAGCTCTCTCTGGCTCTTATCTAGGGCCAGGACACAGATACAGGAAAGATCTCCCCACGAAAATAAACACGACCAAGAGATAGACACAGCATTTGTTTGCAGTTTAAGAGCAATTTATTTTTAGTTTAAAAAAAAAAATTGCACAAAACTCGTTTTGTTGTTCCCCCCCCGTTGCACGGACTTGTTTAGGCAACTTGAAGGCTGATACTGAAATGCAGTTGTGGGAGGCAGAGTGGAGGTGTCTGGAAAGTGGGAGCTGTACGACAAGAGTTTGTCTACCATGCATCTCTGGAGCCAGCCCCAGTGCTTTTTTGGGGTGGGGAGGCTTGGACCATCCGCTGGTCAGGTGAATCAGGTCAAGGTTGTATCCTGGTCCCTCCCTGCCTGGCCTGGCAGTGGTTTGAATGATGATTTTGGGGAGCTCTTGAAATTCAGACCTGGCTCTGAACTCCCCAAAGCCTGGAACTGGAGATGTGTGTGATGTAACACATTTTCTTGGCAGTTCTCTGGTTCTTGTAGGAATTGGTTGCCCTCGCCTGAAATGTTACCCGCTATCCCTTCTGGAGAAGGACCTTCCTGCAGGGAGCCCTGAAAAGCCCAGCAGCTCCACACCAGGTAGGCTGTGCTCTGCTAGTGCTGGCTGCCTCCATGCCCCTGCTTGTTTGAGAAGCTTCTGGCCACCCATGGTGTTTCCCTTTACTCTGATTTTTTTTTCAGTTCCTCCAGGCAGCACCACCCTGCCTCCAGGGCTGCTCGTGCCTCTGGATCACAGCAGGAACTCCTGCATGGGCAGCATTCCTGCCCGCAGTGCTTTGGCCACCCGCTGAGCACGGAGGCAGTACCTGGCTGGGGGAAAGGAGGGAAGGAAAACCAATATGAGTGCAGTGCTAATTCTCCAGGATCCTGGCTGGACTGGGTGTTTGGGACACAGACCAGAGCCATTCCCGCGTGTAATCCTAGGATTACATGTGGCAAATCCTAATTTTTTATACCATTATACGTTGCTTCCTGTTTTGGAGAAGAAGGGACTCACTAATTTCAATAGTAACAAAACAAGCTGGAAAATAAGGCACATATGGGGTCAATTTAAAGGGCTGTGTGAGGAGGAGGCTGTTCCCAGCACAGCCACACGCAGCCAAACCCCGTGACGTGATGTGGCCATCCTGGCCCTGCCTGTGTCGGACAAAACAGGCTGTGCTGGGACTGGGTGGCACAAGCAGCCGCTTCCAGGCGGTGGCTTTGTCCCCCGGGCCAGGGGAAGGTGGCATTGCCTGGGCTGGAAGCGGTTGTGTCCGGCAGCTCCGTCCGGGCTTGCCCACGTGGGTTTGGCTGCTTGTTCCCCAGATGTCTGGCTCTGCCTGGCAGCTCTGGTCTGCTCCAGCAGCTTAGGAACTGAAAGGAAACCGAAGGAAGGCATCTAGTGTACAGACAGGACAAAAAGCAGATGTGGTGAGGCTTCTCGTTGCACACATGCATCTCTCGCTGGCAAAACAAGCTGGGGGAGACAGAGACTGGTGGAGGGGAAAGACACAGGAGACTCCCAGCCCACAGATGGGCACACAAGTCTAGGGGAGCAGTGGCAAAACCCCAGCAGGGGTGAGAGCTGTGGGTGGTTCCATTAGCTGCTGTGCCCGGCTGAGCCAGTGTTCCAAGGGACATGAGGATGGACAGGGGTGCAGGGTCCAGCTGTATGATGGATCCCGGGGTAAGGGATGACTGTGGACATGGAGTTTACTTTGCTCATACAACACATTCCAAATCCCAGCGCTGTCCAGCCTGACAGCTGTAGAGAAGCCCTCAGTGTGGCACACAGAGGTGCCCATGTGGCATTGGCTCGTGGGTCTGTGTGTGTCTCCTGTGTGGCACAAGGGCTGCAGGGAGAGAGGACAGCTGAGTGTGCCAGGACAGCGTGTCTGCTGCTTCAATACCGCTTCGGTGTGCCCAGCCCTGCTCCAGAGGGGCCTTTGGTCCTGCTCTTCTTTAGTAGTCATTCAATAAATAACTCTAATGCCCGTAGCTAAGCTTTTACACAGCCTCAGCTTGTGTTTCCGCTCTTGCAGTAGCGTGGTGGGCTCTTTAATGGCAAGTTTGTATAAAAAAAGTCTTTCAAGGAAGGGGGTTTTTTAAGTGCTGGTGCAAAAGGGCTGGTCTGGCAGCCTCCTCTCTCCTCCCTGCCTCTAGCCTGGGTGGCCAGGCATCCTTCTGCTGTGCTGCCTTAGGATGGTGTCATGAGGTCTCTAAGGTTGGGCTGAGGGCATCTGGCTTCAGATGCTCTCAGGTGCTTTTGGTTGGGTAGCCAGGGAGATGGCACATCTTTGAGCTGTGGGGTAACTTGGTGCTCAGCTTTCTTTGCACCTCCAAAGCGAGCTGGGTTTGGACAGAGCCCAGACAGTTAAGCTGTGCCATCCCCAAGGCAGGGCAAGCAAACGAGGCGTGTCTGTGCCTGCTTCAGTCGTGGCTGTCTGTGTTTGAGCAGGGGGAGCGTGCAGGTGGTCTTTGGGTGCACGTTGTCCTGCGCACCCCTGTCTGTGCCACGGTGCCTGTGCTTGCATACGAGTGCAGAGGGAGAGCCTGCCCCCCATTCCCTGGGTGCCAGCCTGGTGAGTGTGCGCTGTGCTCGTGGCAGGAGGCATGTATGGCCCAGTGGCAGGTCACCCTTGCATGCTCACCTGTCCTTTGCAGGGGTCTCTGCCCCTGGGCATGGTGTCAGGGTGGAGGAAAAGGGGCTTGTATAACCTGTGCCTGACTGCCTTGCTCTCTCTGCTGGCCCTTCAACAACCTGGGCTCAGCCTCTGTCAAAAGTCACCACAAAGTGGCAGCAGCTTTGGCATCTCCCCGCCCCTCCTGGTGCACAGCTGTAAGGACTGGTGGCATCTCAGAGGAGAAGGCCTGAACACCCTCCTGTCTGCTAGATGGGCAGGGAGGGCCTCTTGTCCAGCAAGAGCAGCTTGGGCTGAGCTGAGATCCACAGGTCCTCTTCATCCTGCTTCTTCTTCTTCTTCTTTTTCTTCTTGTTCCTCTCGGCGTGCAGCTGCCCGTTGCTGCTGGGGCCCCCTTTCCTCGAGGCTTCTCTCCTCCGTCTGCAGAAGCAGCAGTGGCAGCAGATGAAAATGAAGGCGATGAGGACGACCAAGGGCAGACCCAGCAGCACGGCCAGGCAGACGGTGTTGAAGATGCCTTCCTCATGCTTGGTGCGGATGAGCTCCAAGATGGAGTTGAAGAAAGAGCTGATCTTCTGCTGCATGTCGGCTTCTGAGTAGGCTGCTTGCTCTGCAAAGGTCCCTTGGGATACCTTCAGCTCCTGTAAGCAGCTTGTGGGCTCCACAAGCGTCCTGGGATGGTGCCTGCAGAGACAAGAAACTACAGGGATCAGGTGCCTGCTCCCTCAGTAGTTTTCTCCATGGAGCTGCCAGCACAGCCTAAGCCTCAGCAGGGTAAGATGTCTTCTGTCTTAGAGGGGTCTGGGGTCATGGGGGATGGACTATGCTGCCTGCCATGTTCCTTTGGGTTTCTCCATCTGAGAAACATAGCCTTCTATATCCTAGGATTCTTTTTTTGGTGGTGGGGATGGACAAGGAGGGCTTTGGGCATCCCTTCTTGCCTTGGCATCTGGCTGAGCACAAATCCTGCCCTTCTGCACTTACATCTCAGGCCTCGCTGAGCACCAACAGCACCGACCTCTTATTAGTCCTTTGTAGGGCTTGTTTCTCAGCAGAGGAAATACTTCTGCAGGAGGAGCTTTGCTGTCTAGGAAGGGACTTGCCTGATTCAGGTAAGGGACCACTGTGGAGAGCAGTGCCACCGTTGGAGGCAGGACTCCACATGTCACAGGTCTCCCCTTACCCCCAATCCATCCTGGGACGGGGTATCCTTGGACAGACTGTTTGTCATGGGCTGGGATGGGCAGCATAGAGGCAAGGAGTGCCTGTCCCAGGCACCACGCAGGGTCATGGTCTGGTCCTGCTGCCCCGACACCCAGGGCACTGCCAGCCAGGTTTGGGGTGGCAGCTGTGGTTAAACCACCTGGATTTCTGATGAGAACCATGGTCATGGGACTCACAGGCAGCACTCAGGTGGGTGGACCCTGATGGGCTGCCTCTCTGCACCCAGGGCTGGCCACAAAGGCGGCAGCAGGGGAGGATAAGGGTTGGCTGGGGATGGAGGAGCTGCCGCCGCCATGCCTCACCTGGGAATTGCTCCAAGGGTTTGGGTAGGGCTGAGGAGCATTTCTGTGGCCTGACGTAAGGTTTTCCTCTTCCCTCAGGGAGGGAGAGGTGCTGCTGAGTGGCAGGGCTCCCAGGGAAGCCCTCCTGCAGGGGCAGGGAGCTGCTCAGGCTTTCCTCCTCCCCTGGGGCCAGGCAAAGCTCCTGGGGGGGTCTGAGTAGGGCAAAGGGCTTTGTGGGTGAGTCTGCAGTTCTGGCTCAACACAGGGGAGACCAAATTAGAGGTTGTACAGACAAAGAGCTGGCAGGGCAGTATCGGGCTCTAACACCCTGTTTCACCCTCACTCAGCATTTTACATCGGTGTCTTTGCCAGCCTTTGAGACTCAAGCCCCGCAGCGTCTTGAGGGAATGCTGAAATCCCCATGTGCCCAAGAGGAGAAACTAAGGTGCAGTCAAAGGAAAACCAACACTTCCACGTAACAAAAACTTGAAAGGTACAGCTTGAATTCCAAAGGTGTCCCAGAGGGGTCGCTCCACTTGTCCCTTGTGACACCAGCTCCTTGACTTTCCCTCGGGCAGCTCTCACAGAGCTTGGGGACCTTGGGGGAGGGACAGGGGGACCCAGGCTGGGGCTGGTTCCAGCTAAATCCTCCTTGTCCGTAGCACTGCCCTTCCTTCCTTTGCATCGCATTTATTCCTGCTGTGGCACCTGCTAAGGGATGCTCTCTTGTATAGAGCGTTTTGGGATCCTCCAGTTCACCCAGCCAGCACATGCACTGCTCATCCTCCCCCTTCACTCTGCAATTACACCACGCTCCTAACGAACTACCGAGCCATCAGCCTTGCCCAAAAAGGAACCACCAGTCCCACCCAGCCCTAACCACAGCCTTAGTGCCGCTGCTGAGGCAGGAGATGCTGGGCAACTCCCAGAAAGGTGGCTCCCCGGGGAAAACCCACCTTTGGAAACACTGTCCTGGGACCTACAAGGCTGTGTGGGGTCTTGTTTCACCGGTCACCCCTATCTGCTGGCTTTTGGACCTGACTGCCAGGACCCCAAGAGCTGAATCCCCAGCAGAGACACCGAGGCCTCAATCTGGGATTCTAGAAGTGCTCAAATCCTGTTAGAAGTAAGGGGTTTATCCTCCGTGCCCCTCACAAAATTGGTTTGTTCTGCCCAAGAGCATAGCTGAGCTGGCCCCAATTAGCTGGTGGTTTCTTTTTTGAACATGAATTTCTGTGGGTGTCTTTTAAAAAACCTCTCATTTGAGATTTACCAAATGAAATGCAGCGCTCTGGGAGGTGGTTTGGCCTTTGGCTGAAAGAAGTTTATTATTATTATTATTATTATTATTATTATTATTATTATTATTATTATTATTATTATTATTATTGCTGGATTTTTGTCCAGTCTGCTTGCATCTTTCAGTTTCCGTTTGCTAGAAAAGGAATTTATATATATATATATATATATATATATATGTATATATATATATATATATACACATATAGAGAGAGGTTTTTTTGGAGGTAGACAAGCAGAATGGCTTGCACCCAGGAGGAGGAATGCTCTTGTGAGAGGCAGAAGAGCCTTTTCCACCCAACCTCTGTTGCTGAGCAGCTTCCCAGCCTTGGGAAAGCAGCTGCTCCCCACATTCCCTCATTCCACTCAACAGAGGACAGTAACATCATCATCATCATCCCCACCTGAGAAATCATGGGCTACCACTCAGAGACTCAAATCCTATCCATCCTCTTCCTACCCCCTGCCTGCAGCCAGTGGGGCACATCCCAGATCTGCTTTTGCTCACAGGGCAGATAAGCAAGAGGCACTTCTTAAAGCTGATCCCTGTCCTGACCTTCATCCTCTGTGAGGCTTTTTTTTGGGGGGCAGCTGTAGTAAAGGTTAAACTGCAACACAAACAAACAGAGCAGCTTTTCCTCAGCCTGAATCATCCAAGTGGTGCAGGTTTGCCATTTATCCATAAATACCCTGACAGCTCATTATCCAGGCATGAATACTGGACGCCTATGATACACTTGACTCCAAAAAAGAAGTCAAAAAACCAAACAAGCCCAAAACAACAACTGCCTTAATTTCAGACAAAACAGGATGTACAATTTTATTCCTGCGCAGAGCTGCTTTATATTTATTGCCTCTAAACTTCTGGGGAGGGAAAGAGGGCTGGAACTTCCTTTTAAACTTGTAATTAATTGTTTGCAGAGGAAAAAAAGAAAGCAAAAAAAAAAAAAAAAAAGGCAAAGCCCTTTGAAATGCTTCCACTTTAAACCGGAGCTGAGGCCCTGGCTGTTCCTGGGAAGTGCCCAGCTGGGGATGTGTGGCCATCCTGGGCAAGCCCAGATGTGGCTGAGCATCCCTTGGAAGGGGAAGGTGGAGGTACCTGCCACCACCCTGAGCAAGCAGTGCCCAAATCCCAGAGCCATCTTCCAGCATGGCCACGCAGCTGCTTTTCAAACGCTTTTTCTTTTTGGTGCGTGCATCGCTTTTTGTTTTGTAGATGAAGGGATGTCTGTGTGCTAAAGAAAGGGGTTCTTCATATTTAAAAAAAAAAAAAAAGGTGGGGAGGGGAAAGTAGAAAAACTGGTGTCTTTGGAGCTGGCAGCTCCAAGGGCAGAGGGGTTACCCAAGGCCACCCATTGCCAGCTGAAAGCCCGAGTGCACAGTGTGGAGCTGCATTTAGGAAAAATCTGTGCTGCTGCTCAGTTTGGTGCAACAGCAACATCTCCCTTTAGAGAAGGGATGAACGGGGACAGCTGCCTCCACACTGTGGTCCAGGATGGGTGTGGACCGCCAGCTCAAAGCACATGGAGCTGCCACTGGGAGGTCAGCTGTTTTTTGGGTCAAGATATGGGCCAAAGAAACAGGGCCAGGGAGGCCCTGGGAGACAGGGCTGTGTCTTGGGGAGGGCAGTGAAGCGCCCTGCTAAATGAGCTCTTTGTTTTTGGGCAGCCGGTGCTGGCAGGGTCAGGGGAAAGCTGACATGGAAACTTGCTTGGGAACTCCTGTGGCCAGGGATGGATGGCTCCGCCTGACAGCAGCTCTGCATGGTGAGGCTCTATGCCACTTGTGTAAGTTTTAATCCAACACGAAGTCCTTTAATCCATCTTGGCTTCGAAAGAGCCAGTTTGCAAGGGTGGGGAGCATGTGCCACTCCTCCGGAGTTACGGGCGGCCGTGGGTGGAAAACAAGCTCCCTTTGAGGGCAGGTTTGCGATGGCACCGCAAACCGTCGGCGGCGCACAGGG
Organism: Lepidothrix coronata; assembly: GCF_001604755.1. NCBI lineage: Eukaryota > Metazoa > Chordata > Aves > Passeriformes > Pipridae > Lepidothrix > Lepidothrix coronata. The sequence goes on along the minus strand of NW_016690232.1, from coordinate 5,337,562 downwards.
CTTGCCTGGCTGAGGGGAGGGGTAAAGGCTGCCAGCCCGAGTGTGGGGAAACCAAAACAGAGGGGTTGCCTTGGCAATGCTGGCTTGTCCACATCCTGTGCACTGCAGAGCGACCGCAACCGGGGATGGAGGTAGAGTTTGCAGAAAAGCTGCAGTTTGCTAGAAACTGCTACGCTGGGTCACCATGGTAGAGGGGAGAGAGCTGGAGGTGTTTCAGGACCTGATTTTGCTGGTTAAGGTCTCTAGGCTTAACCCTCAACAGGCTCTTATGTCTGCATGAAGTTCCCTCCAGCCTAACAAAGCTCAACCTGCTCCTCTCAGCTGAGATGCTGCCTGGCTCAGGCAGGAATGGGGCTGCTCTGAGGTGCCCCCTGCACCCATGGTGAGAGCAGGGGTAGCTCCGGGGGACAACTGACAACTTGCTAAGTAGTGAAGAGCAGGAATAGCGTTATTAAACACAACCATTTCCTGCTGTTACTGGCTTTATGTCAGCTTTCTACCGACTTTCCATGGCACCACTGACAGCTGTGGGTCAGTCTGGGAGAGGCTAATTTCTCTGTTGCAGCCTGTGAGCTCCCTGATACACCCAGCAGAGACACAGCTGTGGTGTCACACGAGTGGCATCTCTTTTTCCCCACTTGCACCTGCAGACTTAAAGGAAAACCGGATGAAACCTGACACCGAGGGTGTGCAGTTTCCTTAGCAGGGATTGCACGTTGCTGTTTCGGAAATGGTGACTAAGAAGAGTTTTGCCGTCGATCTCCCAGAACTCACAGCAAGCTATGGAGACCTTCCTCACACGTAAAAAGCAAACACCAAAAGCCACCACCCAGCAAACACGACCAGCTACAGCTTCGTCTCATTCCCACCACCATCAAACCTTCCTGCCAGAAGCCGCGTGTAGATCTTTCATCCCCTAAAGGGAGCGATTTGGAAAACTACTGATACGAACGTCGGATAAGAGAGTTAAAGTGAAACTATTTTGCAAGCTGCTGCCTGGAGCCCACTCGGCATCACCGGCTGCACACGCGCGGCTGCCGTCGGCCCGGGGATCGCGGCGACTCTGGCCAAGAGACCAGCTTTGAGTTTAGGTGAGCGCCACTGTCACCCCCGGCAGCACCGGGAGCTCCTCTGAGCCGTCCCGGGCTCCCCCAAACTACGGTACAGGCAGTGCAGGCGGGCAGCAGCCCCCACCCGTGGCCCTCACTGGGGTGGATCTCGTGTGGTTTTGGTCACAAGAGGCTCAGAGGGCTGTCGGAGAACTTGTGGCTGCCCCATCCCCGGAAATGTTCAGGGCCAGGTTAGACAGCAGGTTGGAGCAACCTGGTCTGGCAGAAGGTGTCCCTGTTTCACGGCAGGGGGGTTGGAACTAGGTGGTCTTTAAGGCCCCGTCCAACCCAAACCGTTCTAGAATTCTGTGCTGTTCAAAATGTGTGGATGCAGCCTCCGGCTCCGGTGCCCCGAAACCCCGGTGATGGGCAGGCCGCCCCTGACACACCTTCCCTGAGAACTTGTCGCTCCTCATCGCCATTTCCCCAGTGCCACCGTCCCCACCGCCCCTGCCCCGGTGCCCACCCCACGAAGCAGAAGAGTTGTCCTTAAAAACTTATAAAAAAAAAAAAAAAGAGGAAAGCCCTGGATTTGGGTAACACAAAGCCGAGGATAACGCCCAGGTAAGCCCAGCCCTGGGACCCCCCTCCAGGGTACCCCCCCCCGACTTACCTCTGTGCAGCAGCCCCGTCCCGGCAGCTGCTCCGGCGGCCGGAGGAAATGGGACGGCCCGTCCCGTCCCGTGGAGTCCCGCCCCTGGCCCGGCCCCGCCGCCCGCCCGGCCCCACCTGGGGCTGCCCCCCCGCCACGGCCCCGCGTGTCCCATCACGGAACCCCAAAACTGCGAGGGGGGGAGCACACCCCGGGCGCTGCCAGGCTGAGGGGTTAGGCTGGGAGAGAGGCGGGGAGGGGGCACAAACCGGCCCCGAAGCTGCTGGGGGGAGGGAGGCAACCAAGTGTTTCCCTCGCTTTGGTGCAGCGCAGGTTTGCCAAGAAGCGTTTTTGGAGGACAGCAGGGAGGGTTGCGAGGTGGCGATGCTGCTTCTGTAGTGGGGAGCACAGGGTAGAGCTCCAGTTCCCCAAGAACATTGACAGGAGTGCCACCCTGCACCCTGTGACCACTGCCACCCTGTACCCCATCACTGCCACCCTGCATCCTATCACCACTGCCACCCTGCCACCACCATCCTGAACCCTGTCACCACTGCCACCCTGCACCCTGCCACCACCACCCTGAACCCCGTCACCACTGCCATCCTGCACCACATCACCACTGTCACCCTGCACCCTGTCACTGCCTCCTTGTACCCTGTACCCACCTGCACCCTGCTACTGCCACCCTGAACCTGGTCACCAACCCCCACATGTTGTCACCCCTACACTGCCCTGATATCCACCTTCTGTCCCTGGGAGGGGGACACTGTAGCCAAGCAGGAGGTGATGGAGCATCCCCACGGGAGGGGACACCCTGGGGGCTGCCCCTACACCCGGCAGCACTATGGGTGCTGTACACCCATGGATAATGAAGGATGTTTCAGCCCAGGAAGGGGGTTAGTGGCGGCCTTGGCAGTGCTGGGTTAAGGGTTGGACTCGATGATCTCAGAGGGCTTTTCTGACCTAAATGATTCTATGATTCAATATTTTTAAACTGTGATCCTGGTTCCATTAGGATTTCTAACCCCACCCTTCACTTGCTGCTTTCTTTCCATCTCATTTCTTTTTATCTCCACGTTGGGGATATCCAGGAATCACCGGATCCCATCTGCTTACCAGTCTGGGGGCTGAGCAGCCTCCATGCAGCGTTGTGGTGCTGACAGCTGGGAAAGCTGCGACTAGAAAAATGTTTTACTGGAATTTTTCTGGTTGGCTCGAATCCTTTTGGATTGCAAAACCCCCACACTTGCCCTCCTTGCCCTCCTTCATGCTCCAGAGCCAGCAGCTTTGCTTTTCTGCTTCGGCCTTGGCGCCGACTTGTCAGGCTGGGGTAGCCAGGGCTGCTTGACCCTTCGAGACTGCTGGAAAACAGCCCCGTGTTCCCAGTGCTGTGCCTTGGCAGCACCAGGACCAATGCTGTGGTGGGAATAGGAGGGAAGAGGGACAGAGAGGAGGGTGGAGGGATGGAGGCAAGTTGTCTGCCAGCCTGTACTGCCCTCCCTGCTGCTGCCTTCACCCTCCTGCTGGGGCCAGAGGGGTGAGAGACCCCCATAAACACACATTGTAGGCTACAGCTTGTGCTAAGCACCAGCTTGTAGCCTTTGGGAAGGTATTTGTGTCCTGTGGGAAGCACCAAACCTTTTTCCCTGAAGAATTGTTGCTTATTAACACCATGAACTTTTCCCTTGGTTTGATGTTGCAGAATGAAGATCCCTAGGCTTTGTATCTTGTTTGTGGCTCATTGCATCCCAGCTTACCTCACTCTGGCTCACCCCATTCCATATCTCCATGTACCAGCTCACCCCATCCTGTCCCCTCATCCTATCCCAGCTCACCCCATCCTGTCTCTCCCTGCCACATCTCACCCCATCCCACCTCTTTCCCCTCACTGAGCTGCAGCCCTTTCCTCGTTTGCAGGTACCAAATCCTCCTATTAAAACCACCTTCCCAGGGCACACAGGAGCCACCGGGGTGCTGACAGTCACCTGAGGGACAGCTGGCCCCTGTACAGCACCAGGTGGGATAACACCACCTCTGAAACTCCGCTCACAGGATCACCGCTCACAGGATCACCAGGAAATATTTATTATCAGAGCTCTCCAAGGGTGAGCACGGCTGGAAGCACCAGGCTCGGGGTGCCCATCCCTGGGACTGGGGGTTGAAAGCCTTGTCTGTCCCCAGTGCCTGGGAGATTTGCTTTGTTCCCTGGGCAAACAGCCCTGCTGGGGCTCTGGCTTTCTTGTCACTAATTTAATTTGGCAGGGGCCTCACCGAGGGAGGAGCTGCCAGTCTGGGCACCTTCCCCAGATTTTGGGGGGCCCCTCTGAGCACGGTGCTTCAGCAGCCTCTTGGCTTCAGGCAGGAGCATTGTGGTGACGTGGCAGAGGTGGTGGGCACTGACGGTGCTGATGTCTTGGGATGCTGCTGCCTGTAGAGGAGAGTCTTGATGCCATCAAGGATAGTGATACCATTAAGCTGAGTTGGGAAGCACTGGATAGACTTTAATGAAACTTAGAATTAATGCAAGAATATACAAATATAATCAGTCAGACCACTGTCTAATGCAGCATGCTCTTCCTTATAACTGACCTTTAAAGGTTGCTTCCAACCCAAACTGTTCCGTGATTCCACAGTGGTCCATAGGAGATGCTTTGAACAAATCTAAACACTATTTGATGCCTGACCTTGTGGATATCTTCTGCAGCGAGGAGTTCCACAGCTCCTTTCCATGTGGAGTGGATAAAAGGTACGTTTCGGGGGGGATTTTTGAACCTGCCACCTCTTAGTTTTGTTTGGCATGCAGCATATCTGGGCTCCAAGGAATAGTGCTTTGTTTCTCAGAAACTTTACTGGGCGGGAGGAAGCCGTGACTCAGGCGCTGATGAATCACTGCAGCTCCTGATTATGCGTCTCCCTGCTTGCTGGTGCCCCTCAAGCACAGGAGCCCAGTGAGCCCACGCCAGGCCAGCTCCTGTCACATCATGGGATGTCGGTCTGAGCTCAGGCCTGGGACCAGCCGAAAATCAAATCCCACCTCCAGCCAGTTTTCCATCCGTCCTTCCCCAACTCCTTATTTCCATGTGAGATGAAAGGCTTTTCCATGTTGAAAAGCCCCCCTGATAATTTCCATTTCCTCCCAAGTTCCTTCAACCCCTAATTTAATGTGGAAAACACTACTCATTTTGCACTGAAAATAGAAACGCTCTCTTGCTTCCCGCTTGTTTCATTGGATTCATCTGATTTATTTACCAGTTTGCCCCATTACACAGCTGGGAGCTTCACTCTTGCCTTGAAAACAGCCAGCTGGTACCCAGAGCCAGTTTATTTGGACTTTTCTCGGCATGGTGGGATGGGAGGAGAAGCAAAGTGACTGCAGACATGATCACACCTTTCTTCCCAGCTGCTTCCTCTGCTCGTGATTTCTGTTTGCAGACACTAGTCTGGCTTAAAGTAAGCAATGGAAAACTCTGCTCCCGGAGAAACATTCCTCTCATTTTTCCCCTATGCTTCTGCTTTTTCCCCTCCCTCTCCCCCTCCCACAAAAAAGGCTGCAGTTTAAACACCAAAAATAACACACGCCTTGTCATGGGCTGGATAAAAATAGCAGCTCTTGGTATTTACTTTAGCAGCAGCAATGGGTTTTCTGGCTTTGGAGGAGAATGGGGAGTAGGGATGGGATGGGATGCAATGGGATGGTGACCCTTGGAGGGGGGTGGAGGACAGAAACAAAGCTGATATTCTGGGGAGAGCTGCTTCATCCTCTCCCTTGGTCGGCACCTGTTGGGCTCTGTCCCCTCTGAGAAGGGGGAAGCTCTGGGGGTGGGTTGGGCTCAGGTGTCCCAGTCTCACCTGGGTCCCACCTTGGGCTGGTTTGGGGCTGCCCTTAAGTGTTGGGGCTCTGTCCCATGTAAGGAGTGATGTGGACAAATGCTGCTCTTAGGGGAAATGCCCCCAAACCAGTGAGTTTTTGGGGTGCCTCTTCCCCACCCATCACCTGGGAGGCTTTGCAGCTGGGCTTGCTGAGTTGTGCCCGGATCTGTGGAATCCTCCCTCCCTAGGGGAGAGGAATGCCGGGGTGGGGAGCAAGGTGGGGTCCTCAGGTGCCTTCTCAAATCCTGCTTGATGCTTGTGTTGAGAAATCTGGGGTACAGGGACCTGCGACGGGCTGAGGAGGAGGAGGAGGGTACGTGTCTGCTCAGGGCATGTTTTGGTGTTCGAGAGGAGAGTGATGGGGCTTTGTGTTGGTTTAGAGCTGATTGTTTTGTGCGCGTGAGCCTTCAGGAACTCCTTCCTGAGGAAATCCTACGGGCAGCACTGATGGCAGGCGAGGGGGAGAGGAGACACCCCAGGGGGTGGGGAAAGTGCCAGGCGTGGCCGAGTCCCGGCAGAGTGACGTAGTGCCTTCCCATTTAGGAACGGCTCAAGGATCAGTTACGTGAAGGCCAGGGGAGGAAAAACCCATTGGTGAACGGGGGTGCTCCTTTCCTCAGCATGGAAATGGGGTCACCATCAGCATCCAGGGGCTGAATTTTGTGGAAGGTGTGAACCAAAGGCAGAGGAGTGAGTGACGCTCGGGCACAGCCCGGTGCCCCCAAGGACCAGTGTGTGTGCCCAGTTGTGGGAAGTGGTGGCTCGTGCCTCCTCCTGGAGCAGCTGCTCCTAGGGGTGTCCCATGCCAGATGAGTGTCAGATCTGATCTGCCCATGTTGATTTTTAGGTGAAAAACTAGTGGTGCCAGCTGTCCCCTCTGGCACAGTCCTTCCTTAGGCTCAGCCCCACGATGCTGAGGAGCAATCAGTGGCTGCCCCTTGGTGCCGGCTGAGCCGGGCAGGGAGAGCCACTCCTGCTTTTAAATGAAAAGCAGCTGCCAAATTTTTATTAGTATTTTGATTATTTTTATTATCTGTTTCTCTCCATAAGCCACTGCCATGGGGGAAGCTGTTCCCAGAGATCTGTGCTGAGCTGATGTCCCTCGGCTCAGGAGAGCATGAGGATTTTGGCTGGTGGCACTGGAGCAGTTGGGATGTTCTGTGCTACCCTTGGGGCTTAGCTCCTGCCTGGGAATGGGACTCTTTGACCTTTGCCCTTCACAGTTCAAAGTCTTCCTGCTCCTCATCTTGTTTGCTACCAGGGGCTTCGTGAGGAGGATGCAGCTGGGTGTCAGGGCTTGGTGGGCCCTCTCCCACCCCCCAGGAGGGAACCGAGAGTGAAATGCAAATCGTGGTGGGTGAAAGAGGGAAAAAACACCCAAGACCTTTCTCCTGGGGTTGTTTGGCCTCTTTCTGCCTCTCTGTGAGGGAGAGAAGGTTCCTGTATTTGGAGGGGAAAAGTCCCCCTCATGAAGGGGGGAGAGGCAGCCTTGGGTTGAGGTTGAGGAACCTATACGAGGGGTAAACAGGCAGATGCCGGCTGTTTTTGGCATGACTGGAGTGCAGCAAGGGGCCGTGGGACCAGGAGGAGGGACAGAGCCTGTCCCCAGGAGCAGGGGGACAGTGCTGCCAGTGATGCTTCTCCAGCCCCATCCCCTCTGCTACTCCTCTCCCAACTGCCTGCTTCCAACGCCTGCTCCTGAAATTCTTACAGGGAGGATTTCCCACTTCATCCCCCTCCTTCTCTCACTTTTAGGGAGGATTTTTCTCATAACCGTTTGCAGAGTTACTTCCTTCAGCCCCCTCTTTTGTTGTGGTGTCACCAAATGCAGGGGACAGTGTGAGGACAAGGGTGTGTGTCATGGTGAACAGAGGCAGTTTGTGTTCCCACCACATCCTGGTGTGCTCCGCCCTGCCAGCCAGCAGCCCTGCTGGGCCCTGCCGAGGAGCAGTGCTGGGGGCTAACCTGACTGCGAACAAGAGGATTAGCCATGCTGCTGGGAATAAGCCTGCTGTGGGAGGGCTGCAAACCTTGACATCCCTGCTGACAGCAGAAAGCAATCCAAAACACTGGGAGAGAGAGAAGCACTGCTGTAAGGATGTCCCTAATCACAGCCAGGATCTTGTCTCAAATATGATGTATTTGATGAGGATTTTTTAGCAGCCTTCCATTGCCTAAAGGGGCTCTTAGAGCTGGAGAGGGACTTTGGACAAGGGCCTGGAATGACAGGACAAGGGGGGATGGCTTCACACTGACAGAGAGCAAGTTTGGATTGAATATTAGGAAGAAATTCTTCCCTGTGAGGGTGGGGAGGCCCTGGCACAGGTTGCCCAGAGAAGCTGTGGCTGCCCCTTCCCTGGAAGTGTCCAAGGCCAGGTTGAATGGAGCTCTGAGCAGCCTGGTCTAGTGGAAGTTGCCCCTGCCACGGGCAGGGGCTTGGAACTAGATGATATTTGAAGGTCCTCCCCAGTCCAACTCTAGGATTGATTCTATGCTTATTGAAACAAGTTAGAAGCAGAAAAATTGCTGGCTGTAGTGCAGGGAAGGGGGATAAGCCTGTGGGCTGCTACTCACAGCACTCCTCATCCCAGGATGAGAGGACAAATCAATGAAATTTAAAAGCCCCACATTTAGATTTGATTAAAACAGATAATTCATAATTTTTTTTTACACTCTACATAACTAAGCTTTAAAGCTTGTAGCCCCAGGAGTTAAAAATATAAAAACGGGAATGAGGTTTTTAAAGGGATGATAAAAACATCCAGTCTTACGAGGAGGAATTAAAATCTGAAAATGTTAAAGATGGTGCTATAAAAATCCCATCCCTCAGGGTATAAAGCAACTGTGAATTTGTGGCACAAGGCTGCCCCTTCATCGACCTGCTCCAGCCTTGCTCCTGCAGGCATTGCCCCTCTTCCTGCCGTGCTCCTGGTTGAGCGTTTCCCTCGGGGTTTTGGGGGCCGAGGTTGCAGGTTGTGTTGTTGGGAATGTGTTGCTCAAGCTCTGGGTTTGGGATGGATGCCCAAGGTCCTTGCTGAGGACCTTTGTTCCACCAGCAAACATCAGCAGGGTGTACAAAGTTCCCGAGCATCGCTCATGCAAGAAGGGGACTTTGTGAGAGGGCTGTGATGAAATATCCCTGTATAAAGTGCAGCTGGGGGGGGCTGTGATGCTCCGTGGGGTGTGAAGTGCCCGAGGAGGAATGTGGTGTGCCCGGGAAGGCATGCTCTTGGAGAGCCTGGAAATGTGAGGTCCCACCACGTGTGGTACTGCAGGACTGTGTCTAGATTATAGTGATGGCTTTGAGCTGCACAAGGGCAGAGGGGGCCAGAGCCATGAGGGCACCTGTGATGGGGCAGGAGCTCCCCAGGGGTCAGTGCAGGGAGCAAAACACCTCCTTGGCTTAAGTAAAACTTGGGGCACTTAGGAAAGGGCTTGTGCCAGCCCTCACCCCCTTCTCATCCCATCTGAAACATGGAGTTGGGCTGTGACTCTCATTTTGGGAGGTGGGTTATGGCCCAGAGAGATGCTGTAGCTCCCCACGCACCTGCCTTCTCTGGGTACCACCCTCTGAGTGATATGTGCCCACCTCTCGAGATTGGTTATTGCAATAGGAGGACTGTGTGTCCTCCAGGTGAGCTTTTTTTGGGGTGCTCTGCAGGAAATGGAGGTGCTGAGGGCCTCACTTGGCCCCAGATGTGCTGAATGAGGGTTGCAGTGGAGGGTACTGCTCTCCTCTAAGGGACCAGAAATGAAACCCACTGAGTTAGGTCAACTGCTTGGCCAAGCTTGGCGAGACTGGGATGACAGGTGCTGGTGCAGGTAACCCTTCCTCCCCATTCCAACCCCATCTCCATCCCTCAGCTCCTCCACCCACAGGGGAGAGCCCCTGGGCTTGCCTGAAGGGTCTTCCGTGGCATTGACTCCCTTCAGACACAAAGAAGTTCATTTAATCCAGACAGTTGAGTCCATCAGGCTTCAGGCTTGGCTTTGGGTGTACTGAGGGTCGTGACCACGGTGGGGGATCCCCAACGCCCACAACTTCCCTTCTTTGTGTCTCGCAAATCGGACCGAGAAAGAGAAGTTGAGAAGCTGCTGCAAAGCAAACTCCCCTGTTTTGTCTCTCTGAAATTAAATTTAGAAAATATTGAAGTGGTGTGGCGGAAGAGCTTCTTTCAGGCTTTCTCATCCTGTCTGGCTACGTGTCAAACAAGAAAACCTAAGATGAGGAGGTTTAAATAAAGTCTGTGTGTGAAATGAGAGGAGAGTTTCAAAATCTTCTGAAAGTCATACTTGTCCCAGCGAGTTTTGCTAATCAGCTTTGGGGTTTTGTTTGTTTTTTCTTTTTTTATTTTCCACTGGGATCATGTTCTTCTGAAACTAGCCTTCCAATCTGTTTTTTTGGTGGGGTTTCCATCACGTAGGGAATAGACTGCTGTTTAAATTGGGAGAATGGCTGTGACTGAAGATTTCAAGGTTGTTTCTCTCCGCTCCCAAGCATTCATACCACGGCTTTGCTTTCTCTGGCTGGAAACTGCAGAGCCAAGAGCCTCTCTAGCTCGTGGGAGCAGCTAAAATTATTACCAAAACATCTCGTGCTGGGCTGAGGCCAAAGTGCAGCTCCCTGCCTTCCTGTGCTTAATGGATTGGCTGCACTGACCTGTCTTCATGGTCACTTTATTGCTATTTTTTTAACAGGATAGTTGGGGCAGGGGGGACTTGGGAGCCTCTGGTCTTGCCTCCTGCCCAAGACAGCCCTGGGTTTGGATGGGGTTGCTCAAGACTTTCTCCAGCCACCTACAAGGATGGAGATGCCAAAGTTGGGCTGCCCCAAAACTTCCTCTGTTTTTTTAATCCCACTGCATGTGCTTGGTCTCTCATCTGGCTCTGTTCCTCCAGGTTCGAAGGTGAATCTGTGTTAACAAGCCCCCCACGGTCCTTCTGCCATGGGATAACCAAGGATGAGGGACAGAACATGCATGTCCTCTCTTGGCATGAGGTCGGGGCTGTGATGCTGCTGGGCTTGGATGTACCAGGGCCCTGTTCCCATCCCACTCCCAGACAGGCACACAGCTCACTCCTTCAGTATCTTTTATTAATGTATAGAAAATGCATTAAAAAAAGGAACTATACATAGCCTAAGAGCGGTCAGGACTGAAAATACTAGTTAACAATGGTTAACAAGCGTCGATCCCATTCTCCGAGCTACGTTCTCATTACAGGGTGGGGAGGGTTGTTTAATATATTATTTATTTATATTATTTATTTTATTTATGCATTTATTTGCTTTCCTCTTCCCCCTCATTTGGTTGCATTGGTTTGTGTTTGAGTTCATCAGAACCTGTCCAAGGCATTTCATTGCCTCTGTTCTCCCTCCGTATTTATGGTTTTAAATTTTTTTTTTAACATATTAAATGTGTTTCCAGGGTAACACAGGGGGCTGCTTGTTTGTTTGTTTAGGTCTTTGTGTCACCCTCTTTCTGAGAAGCCACGGACATCTGGAGAGCTGCAGGCAGGGTATGGAGGTGGGTCAGGGCATCGGGATCTCCCCAGGGAAGGGCCTTTCCCTTCCCCTTAAGCCAAAACTCCCCTCCGGAAGGGGCAAGGAGCTGCCACCACCATCAGGGTTTAAGGAAGGGGGAAGGTGACCCTGGAGGGTGCTGGTGGTCCCCAAGGGGCTCTGTTGGATTTAATGGCCATCCCAGGGTGCTTGGTTTGAAGAAACAGGGATGGGCTTCTTCCTTGGCCTCGGGACAGAGCCCTTTGTTAGTGGGTGTAAGCATGAATTAAAGAGGATTTTTTGGGTGAGAGCTCTTTGCTGGCAGTGTCTGGTAAAGTCAAAACTTGTGGGTGTTTCTGGGGGGCACAGGGCAGGGGGTGTGCGGTCACCCCAAGGTGCGATGGTGGGGACATACCAGGAGGGCAGCTCTGGGTTGGGATGAAGGGCATGTGCTGGTGTGGTGATGCACCAGGCAGGTATTTTGGCTCCTGATGTATTTTGGCAGGTCACTCTGAGCCTGTTGTGGGCATGGGGACACCATTGGCTGAACCCTTACCTGCCACACCACTGGGGATGAAAGTGGCATGAGCTGTGGCTTTCCACACCCTGGCACTTCACCTGGGGTAAGCATCAATTTGGGAAGGAGAGAAGAGGTTGGGGCAAGGGTGCATTTAATCTGGTACTATGCTTTGAGATGCCCATGGTAAAGTACTGCAAAGACAAGGAGTAGAAGCAAAGGCTTCTCCCCAACCTTTGTGAGGATACTCTTACAGTATCCTCCTGCCAAAACCCAGCTACCCTTGGGGAAAGCCTAACCTCTCTCCTCAAAATTATTAATTTATAAATTGCTGTCTTAAGGATCACTTTGCTAAAAGCAGCTTTTCCTTTCAGGACATTTCTTTTTTTCTTTGGTTATGTTTTAGTGCAGTGTGCGTTTGGAAGGTGGGCTTGGAGAAGGGAAACAGAGGGAAATGAAAACTGGGCAAGAGATGAGCAAGTCCCTTGGTGTTTCCTTACAGGATTTTGGGGTTAGAAATAAGAGCCAAGAGGGTCCTGGGTGCATGTGGTGTTCTGCTGTGTGGAGGATCTGATGTGCTTCTTCCTGCCTCCTGTTGTATGAGGTGGCATCTCGTAGTGGCTAGAGTCGTTTGGGTGTTAGCTTCAGGTTCCTTTTTGGGCTCTGGGACAAGCCTGGGCCACTCGAGCCCAGGATGGCACAGCAGAGCCACCAGAGCCCAGTGATGGTTCACGTGCTGGAGCCGAGGTCTCTCAAGATGAGCACTGCACAGGATCCAGGCTTGGTTTCTGGGAATTTCAAGGCCAGACTTGTCTGGTTCGAGAATTAATTCAGAGAAAGAGTGGTGGAGGGTGAGGAGAAACTGTACTTAATCACCTGCTGTTCTGTAGCATCAACACTAAGCACAAATCTGCTTGAAACTGCTGTCAGGAGCTTTGTCCAAAAAAAAAAAAAAAAGAAAATTCATCAGGTAGTGATGAAAAATGAATTTCTGGAAAACTGTATCTTGTTTGTGGACAGTGTGAACAAGGGACAATGGCCCAAATGACTGGGTCATTGTTGCTGATTGTGTGCCTGGGCTTGGGTGGGGTTATCACCAGGAGAAAACCATGACGTGTAGAAGTCTTTCCTTTAAAAGACACAAGCAACTGTGTTTTACCAAGATAATGGAAAGACAACACCCTGGAATCACGTGTGAGGTCAGGGACCAGCACTTTATATATGTGGCATTGGAAGGTTGGATATTATCTCCCAAGAGTGCCCTTCATACTCAGCTATGGAGTTGGGTCCACTGGGCCAACTCATCTTGGTTACAGGACTTGTATCTCTCCCTCCTTCCTTGTGTCTGTCATCCCTTTTATATGTCAGTAAACCTGTGTAGTGAATAATCAGCCTTTTTGAGGATCTCCTTTTGAACCTCCTGGAAAAGCTTGCCATGCTTTGATTTTCTGTTTGAGTCATACTTTTGGGAAGAGAGTTTTCTTGCCTTCATCTTGGTTATGAATGATGAGCTCCAGTGTTTCCACTGATGTCTTTTTCTTTCGCCTGGGTAGGTAAGTAAACAGCACCATCCAAACCAGGTGATGAATTCCATCCACTGCCAATCTCTGCTCCTAGTTATAACCACTGCACTGTACAGCTTTGCTTAGGACACTTCTTGACTATAAATTCTTGATGGTGTTGGGAAAAATTGCTCTGCTGGTCTACTAGGAGGCTTCTTAGTTTTCAGTCTGTTCTACCTGCTGCTTTTTGTTGGCTCTTGGGACTTAAAACAGGGCTGGGTGCTCAGGATGTGTGACATGCTGCCATCTGTGACACTGGCCATGTCCTGCAAGAGATCCCATCATCTGCAGCCTCTGACTGACCTGTTCATCAGCTGGTTGACTTGTTGCCTGATTTAATGCTGATGGGAAGTAAGAAGAGATGCCTCATTTACATATGAGATGTTGCTGAGCTACAGCATCCTCTCTCCAGGTCAGACTGCAGCTTGTAAGCTGGCCACGTGGGGGGCTGGACCCTGTATCTAGTCTTGACCTTGGGGTTAGCAGTGATTCCGTGTGCCGGTACGTGGCACGGATGAGGAGGCTGCATTCCCCACTTAATGGCCCTCTTCAGCTCTGCAGCCATGGTGAGTAACGTCAGAACATTCAGGAGCGTGGCCGTGAAAGAGACACTGGCCTGAATTATAACCCACTGCAAAGATGCCTTTATGTTGCCATCTGGAAAATGTTTTTGAGACAAAGCAGCTTCAGTGTGATAAAAAGAAAACGCAGTGTTCAGCATTTGTAATGCTCCCTTGGCTGCGAACCCAGTGATGAGCTGCATTGTCCTTGGGCATGGGGACGCGTCCCTTCTCCAAGACCAGGCCAGTGACAATGCCCAGCATTGATCAGAGCCCTCAGCAGAGGGGTGACTCAAGCATGGTGGCCATTTGGGCTATGTGGAGGTGGTGTCAATGGCAACAGAGCGCAGCCAGAGCTATCTGAAGGGTCCGTCTTCCTTGAGACAGGAGAAGTTAAGGATGGGAAGAGCAAACTCATTAATTCTTCCAAGGGCCTTGAAGTGCTCCAAAATCTGAATGGACTAAGCCTTTCTTCCAAGAGGGGAAACAGTTGATTCCCTGTTAGAGAGATGGTGATACCAAGGCACTGAGATTTGTGTCCCTCTTCTGATGGCATAGAAGAGGGATGCTGTAGGAGAAGGAAGGGAATGTGAATTCCTCAGCTTGCACTTCTCTTCCCTTGGCTGCGTTGTCATCATTCCCTGTGTGCATGGAGGTCCATGAACAGGAGCACCTGGGCTGTGACAGCTGTTGGCTTCAGCCTGGGCTGTGGTTGTGTGGTAACTTTTGGTTGCTGCTCCTTCTCTGAGACCCTTTGGTTTGGGACCAATGACCTTGGTAAGAGAGAACATGGCAGAAATGTAAAAATAGCAGAGGAAATGGGCCCTAGGCTTCAGGGCCACAAGGAATGATTTTTCTCCCAGGTCTTCTAATTTAAGTCCTTTCTTCTGCATCAAGCTCAGCATAACCCAGGCTGACGTGCACCTGGAGCGGGACGAATTCAGCTCAGAGGAGTGGATAATGCATGTTGGGGCTGGTGGAGCAGCTCTTGTTCCCCTACACCCCGTGCCCACAAGGATGACTGTGGTCCCAATAGCTCGTGGGACCAACACACGAGCTGTGGACTCTCTGGAGTTTGCCTACATATGCAGGTATTTGCCAAGCCCTCTGGGTGGGATCTGTGAAAACTGGGGAGGGGGCGAGCCTTGCATTTGCTCATCCTCGCTTGGTCTCCATGTGTTCAGAGGCAGCCCACAGGGGAGAGACGGGCCTCTGCCTGCTGGGAGAGTTGTGTCTACAGGATGGCATGAAGCCTGGGACCTGCCTGCCAGGAGGGGACACAAGGCAGGGAGAGGATGGGCACCCCTGGCCATGACTGGGGTGGAAATGGCCGCACCAAGGTCCCTGTGGGGAAGGTTCCTGCCACAAGCCCCATGACAAACGTTCTAACAGGGTTTGCTGGGGATTTCTACATCTTTTAAAAAAATATCAAAAAAATCTGTCTCTTTCTCTTTCTTCTCATGTTAAGGGTCAGAGTATTGGGTTAGGGAGACTGGAAATTTGGTATTTCTCTGGGACAAATGCAAAGCAATGAGGTCTTCCCTTCCCCACGGCCTTTCCTTGTGCCGTGGTTCCCTCCAGTATTTGTGAGGGGCAGGTTACTATCTCAGACGAGTAGTAATTTTTTTTTCCCTTTTCATATTATAAAATACAAACAAATGACAGAAAAGGTCAGGTGGTGGGAGGCAGGAGGGGGTTCAGCTGGCTCAGAGCTGTAGGGACCGTCGCTTCCTCCCAGAGACGTTACGGTGGTTGTAAGGTCGCATCTTCATTTCCACAAAGGGGATGGAGAACTCGTGGCCTTTCCAATGGTACCAGTTAATCCCCTGGCAGGAGGGAGAGAAAGGCAGAGGGTAAAGAAAGATCCTAAGAAGAAACTAGTTTCTTCTAAAGAAGAAATTAGAGTGGGAGAGGAAGGAAATAAGATTGACTGCTGTAGAGAAGCCAGAAGGAAGAACTTGCTACAGCAGGAGCAAGAAACTCTCCTGCTGCTATGGCTTGACTGTTTTTTTTCCCTCACTGCTCAAAGGCTTCTGGTCAAATTTCACGTAGGTATTTTTTTTTTAAGGCAACACAACAAGATGCCCCGGCAAATGACCATGGCAGCCACTCTGAGGCACAAAGCATCAGCTCCCTTTGCTCCAGCTGGTGTGGGGTTACCCCAGCAGTGCCCCTGACCTGGTGCAGCGACCATGCAGCCCCAGCCCCTAGAAGAAATGCCAGGGGGTTTCACAGCAGCCCTGCCCTTACCTGGCTGTGCCGGGACTCTCCGTACTTGCCGTTGAGGTTGGTGCGGTGGCAATTCTTGTACCACCAGGCCCCTTTGTAGGACATGGCACAGTTGGTCACGGCAACGTCGTTGTCCCTGTCCTTGGTGGAGAAGGGGCGGCCCTGGTGATAGGTGAGGGAGTCCCCTGCGGAAAGAGCGGCCATTAAAGGTGATGGATTCTGAGTTATCTGGTCTTTTCACAAGGAAATTAGGATATTCTGGTTACGTGGTAGCCTCCCAATGAATGGCTCAAGCAGCTGACAGTCTGAGGATAACATGAACTGGAATTGCTCACAACTGGTTCATCTGAGGTCCTCTGCTGTCTGTTTAGGATCAGTGCAGACCATAGCAAATCTCAGAGGCTGCTTGTCTTTGTCAGATGAAGTGCTGTATGGGTTTGGATCTGAATTTGAGTGTTCCAGAAATTAATTCAATCCCAGATTTTGGCATCCGTGATTTCCTGAGGCTTGGCTCTGCTATATAATTTCAGGATGCTTTCAGCCTCCTACCCTCCTGGTAGCCAAAGGGAGGTTTTTTCCTCCCAAAGGAGACCCAGCATTCACGTCTTGAACCAAGATGCTTGGCCACCTTTTCTCCTCTTGGATAAGAGGAAGAAGTTTTGGGAAGGTGTGTGATGTTATATTCCACTAAACACACCAACCTCATTTTACCTCTTGGCTAAGGAGCTAGAGAGCTGCTTTTGGGTGAAAGAAAAGTCAAAGTAAAATATGGTCATTATTACAATTGGGTGATGTACTTACAGGAGACATTCTTAATACACTCCTTGGTGGTCCTGAAAGTTTCCTGTCACTTCTCTTCCAGTGGCTATTACCAGTTATTGAACAGGAAAATTCCTGCATCTCAGGTGTGGTGTGGGGTTCCTTGCTAAGTACCTGGTGGTGAAGTTTTGTCATGGAGGCCTGTGCTGGGCATGTCTATCCCAGCTTAAAGGGCTGCAGTTGTTCCCCTTTCCCCCTTCTTGGGGAAGAACCCCCCCCCAACGTGCTCTTCCTCCATCACTCTCTGTTTTCTGGTGGGCAAAGCCTAACTCTCCTGAATCAACCAAGCAAACAGGTGTGCCAGTGTCCTTGCAAAGCTGGCCAGTGTTTGGCCTCTATGTGAGGAAATGACGCAGAAGATTTCAGATTTTTCCATAGCTGTGGAAAGGCAATAAATACACCCTCCAGCACGGCATCAATAGCCAGCTGCCGTTATTGCCAAGTGGGATGACACCTCTGATGACTGACCTGGTTATTTGAACAGCAGTGTCTCTGATATTAAATATCTAATCCCCAATGGAAAATTCCCTGTGTACTTAGTGGGCTTTATCAGCCTGGTTTACATGATGGACTGCAGGAAGGCAGAAAGGACTATGGGTTTGTGTCTTGCTGCTCTAAACAAGTCAGCCTTGCAACAACATGTTGGGATTTCCTTTACAGTCTCAGACCCACAGGCCCCAGGGTTCCCCCAGATCCTTGCCAGCCGTGAGGCTGTACCTGAAGTGCCATTGTAGTCCCCGATTCGCAGCTTGTACAGGCTGCGGGCGTCGCCGATGGAGAACTTGTCGTAGTAGGCGTAGGCCGCTTCCTGACCATCCCTCATGTCGATCCGCAGCTCATAGCGCCCCTGGGACGTGATCTTGTGGATGTTGTCCAAGCCTGTTGAGGCAAATAGTGAAACACCTGGTGAGACTCGGTGCCTGGATCCGCTCCGTGAGCAAACAGGGAAAGCTCTAAGCAAATAAGACAGCTGTGGGAAATGAGAGCGAGGAGAGGAATCGAAGAGCAGCAGCACTTCTGGTGAGTCTCTGTCTCTCCTGGCACTGCTGGGGCCTGAGCTCTCTGTCCTCACTCAAGTTTCACCTCTCTGCACCTAGGAGACATGAGTTCAAGGCCCAGGTTTAGCTTTCTCCCTGCTGCTGGAGCTGGGAACCTTCAGCTGTGGAGCGCTGGTGCTTCTTACGTTGCTGTTAAGCTCCTGTACAAGCCAGAGTGTGTTTACGCTGCAGGGCTGGCCTTGGCTCCTGTTCAGGTTTTGGGGGAGCACACTCAATTTTAGAACTGTGCTGGGACTCCCACTCACTCCTTTCCTACTTTCTTTGGAAAGGCCATGAGCTGTAGATGTCACCAATGTAACCTGTAGTCATTGGATGAAGGGTTTGGTCCGTGAAAAGTCCCAGTGTACCCCTCTTTTCTTCTAGGACGAGCAAGTTTAGGGAGCTGCTGACCTTCACCATGTGCTTTTACGTGACGTGTCCATGAGTGTCTTCTAATGTGAAGGGCAGGGAATGAACAGAAGGAAAACTGTCTGAGGGAGAGCGTAGAGGAATGTGGTGAAAGGCAGGGAGCCAACAGCTGGCACAGGTGAGCAGCACAGTGCACAGGGAGCTTGGGTCTGACACCTCGATGAAAGACAACCAGTGAAGGTCATACCCAGCCAGAACTCATCCTCCAAGTTTCCAAAGCCAACCCGGTAATCTGCCCATTTCCGGAAGAAATCGGTCAGCCCGTTCTGCCGCCGCTGGAAGACCTGAGGTGGAGGAAGACCAGGGGGAAAATCAGTGTGATGGAGGTGAGGAATGTCTTTATTTTGTGTGTCCAAAGCCTAAAAAAGATAATACTTCATCATTCCACTGTGCCTTTCAGGGGAGAAAATTGCAATGCCCATCCAGTTATTGTTAATTGCAGCGATGCAATTAATTCATGTGCAGATGGAGAAATAAAAGAGGTGTTAGATAATGTCCAAGGCAAATCAATGTGAGAATAGGAAGGAATTGGCCTTTGAGCTTTCTGCTCTACCCAACACATGGTGCCTCTGGTTTTCTAGCACATGATTCTGCTTTCAGCTGTCTATTTCTGTGATATCCAAGGGGATGCTCTGAAGCAGAGTGAGATGGAGGGAAATCTACTGGCTAGAAATCAGCATTTGAGGAAGCCCATTTTTTTTTTGGTTTTGACTATACATCTAGCAGGGTTTTGTGTAATGTGTGTAAGTAAGTGTTTGACATGAATAAGATCAAAGCACCATGGCATTATTTACTTATGCTGTCAGTCCATCTACGTCAAGACAAGCAGTGTTTGTGCAATTCAAAAGCCAAAGAGGCATTTGCTTCTAAAGTGCTCCTGTGCAGACTCAGCCGGGGTGATGCCTGACACCCTCCTACCGCAGGCAGCATGAATCATTCCCTGTGAAAGCTACCGGCCATTAATTTCATTTCTAGAACAATAAATCAGCTTCACTCACAGATTTTGCTCTCCAGAAGCACTGCAAACATGTCAAATAAATCAAAGGGCATTTCTCCAAGTGTAACTATTATTACCAGAGCATGGGCCATTCCCCGTGGCGTGGGAAACGAAGCGTGCGATATGAAGCCTGCTGTCGTTCCCGCGCAGCGTGGGGCTTGGCTCTGCTGGTAGGATGAGGCTTGGCTACTCTGTGATGGGGACAACATGCAGGACAAGCCCACAGCTACTCACAATCCAGCCGCCTCCGTCGGTGGTCATGTCGCAGAACACCGGCACCCTCTGGCTGAGGTCCCCGTTGATGGAGATGGTGTAGACACCGCTCAGGGTGTCTCCGTTCATCAGGTGCTGGGCACAGTCCTGGGGGTTTGCGAACACACGTCCTCCTGCAAAATTAAAAAATTAAAAAATTTAAAAAAGCAAAATTTAAGCAAAGAGATGCCTTTCCCCCCATGCCTCAGGCTCCACTGGTTGTGATCCAGGTAAGGCCTAACTTGGCTGCCGTGTCCTGAGTAATTCGGTGAGGCAGTGGGACTTTACACCTGCCATCAACATGAGAGGACTTAATGGAAAAAAATGTGTGCATAAATTAATTATCTCCCATATGTCCTATATTGGAGAGGTGCATGGTAACATCACTATGAGTGATGAGGGATGTCACTTCTTGGACCATCTTTGTGCACCGTGTCTGAAACCCTGGGGTTTAAGCTGTCACCAGCATATTTAGACAGCTGTGAAAATACCAAAACCTGTTCTCCTCTCAGGATTGCCAGCTCCAATCAAGTTTTATGACTTTCCTCATTCCAAGGGGATTCTCCTGATTCTCCATGCCCTTGGAAATGATGGTGGACTTATGCTGAGCTAATTTTCACTTGCAAGTTGGGCAGGAATTAGGCTGTGTGAGATGCTAGAGACAGGCAGCATGGGCAGTGTGACTGTGCTACGGGTGTCCTCTAATGAGGAATCATCTCATTTGAGGGCCAGAGTTTAGGACAGTCCTAATCAGGAGACCCCCTCAGTATTGGAATGTCAGCTCTGGGCACAACTTTTTCTTATTTGATGCAAAAGAGGGAAACGCATCTTTTTCTTTGCTGTTGTTGCATATGGATGATGGAGTAAATAAGTGCAGAGCTGCAAATGTGGATGTGGCTTTCAAGGATGTCTCAGTCACACAGTGACAAGGTGTGAAGGACCTTCAAATCTTCAATGCTGTGTGTGTCCATCACAATTGTGTGGTGCCCCATAGGACCAAGGTACAACCCTTGTCTGTTGCTTCCCACTTGTGTGTATTCCCCCTCCTTGTGACCTGAAGACTCGGAGGTCATTGCTTTGCCCAAATGTTGAAGATTCCCTATTTTTTTTCATCTCCCTGGTCTGTAGTGCAGTGTCTGGTGAGACCTTGTTTACATTTTATAGTATCCAACAATGAAAACTTCTTCAAAGACAATGAGTTTGGGCTCCCCTGAGCTCTGTGGAGATTGCTTGTTTCTTAATTTATATTCATATCTGTAAGAGCCAAGGAGACCTTGAAAGACATTTCAAACCCCTATAAATTATAAATACTGTATCTGTTTCTTCCTTTTGTCTCATCTGTGTACAATTCCCCAAGAACCTTATGCAAACATGAAACAAAAGAGGCCAAGCTATTAATATGTCAGAGGGAATAGAAGAACCCCGGGATGTGTACTGTAAGCAGAAGGAAGCAAAACAATTTAAATTAAGCCTGGATGTTTTTCTTTTTTTAAAATTTTTTTTAGTGACTTCTTGAAGACAAGTCCTTGTTCTCAGCAAAGTGTCCTGATGCGTTGCCAGAGTAAATCGAATCCCAGATCTTGATGCTTCACTCAGGGGTGTGTCCATGGATTGCACTGCCTTGGTGATAGTTCCTGGGTGCTTCTGTCTCATTGATATTGGGGTAAGTGGGGAGAAGCTGTTTTCTTGCTGATGCTTTTCTTCATCTTAAAAGCAAATTAAACCTGTGTTGGATGCTGCATCAGCTGGCAACGGTGACTCTAATGCTGCTGAGGTCTGACGTTTGTGTTCGATGGAAAAGGTGCTCTGCTTGCCTGCTGTGGCTGGATTTCTGCTGCTTTATCCCAGCTGAAAAGTCACCCCTGTGCAGCTTCATCCCTAACTCTCAAACAGCCTCAAAGATTAGATGCATATGTCCATCACCTGCCTAAATTGCACTGGCCTTATATGCCCATGTAAGAGGCGAGAATAACAGGAAAGCCTGTTCAATAGATGCATTAGAGCAGAGTCTTTTCTTCTTTTGTTGATATAAGTAGTTGCTATTATCTCTTAAAAGCAGGTGAAGGGACCTTTGCATGTAACTGAGATGGGGAGGTGTACCCACAGCTGATTCAAAGAAAACTCTCCTAACTGAACTGGCAGTGCAGATCAGAGGAATTTTGGTGGATGTCATGTATAGGCTTCTTAGTGCTTTTGAAGCCCAGGAGAAATGGGATTGGGTTCAGCCCTGAACAAGATGCACTCTATCTGTAAGTGCCCTGGCCTAGCCAGGCTTTTCAAAGACGGTGAGGGACATTTGCTTTGCACTCTTTCTAATGTGAATTGTTGGAGAGGGTGGGAGCGATGGTGACTTTCTTTGTAAGCTTCATTCTTGCCAGCATAAGTATTCTGTGTGTGAGGGCTGTGGTGACTGTGGATGCCTTTGATTTGGAAAGCAAATCATTCCCATTGCCTTAGTGGATTGTGAATTCTCTAGGATTAGAGTGGGGAGGAATAATGCAATCAGATAAAGTCAGTGGATTAGATAAAGTGCTGGCTCTGCTGTCTGTGACCCCACTGGTGGTGGTAGAGATGCACCTGCTTTATGTTTCCAGGGATGCTCCATCCCTGGAAACTTTCAAGGTCAAGTTGGACAGGACTCTGAGCAACCTGATCAAGTTGAAGATGTCCCTGCTTATTGCAGGGGGGTTGGACAAGGTGACCTTTAGAGATCCCTTCCAACCCAAACTATTCTATGATTTTTTGATATTTGTGAGTGATTGGATCACGTCTACAGTGTGGAGAGACCCAGCTGGTCTATTCACTGCAAGAGCTTACATGTGGATACGTGATGTTGACTATGCATTTGAGGAGGGGCAAGGACAAGGAAAAGGGCCTGGTTGGGTCTTGTGTTTGTGTTATAGATCCTTCAGCCATTTTGTAGCAAGGCAGCACTGTGGGACATGGCATTGTATGTACCTCTCTGTGGATTGTGACGGGGTGCTGCCTGAGGAGGGAAAGCCCATAGAAGCAGTCCATGCCTACCAGCATGGTATGTGTGCTGACCTTCACCTTCCCGAGTGGGTGTGGCTCAAGTCCTCACCTGTGGTGAAGGTGGTGGAGATGACGCCGCTCCGCACGGCATTTTGGGCAGCCTGCAGGCGCACGGTGTACTCCGTGGTCTCCGACAGCCCCTCCAGGCGGATCCACGTGTCCTCGGCATCCACAATCAGCTCCTGTACATGGGTCCCAGAAGGAGGCAGACACCAAGAGCAACAGATGAGAAAAGCGGTGGGGAGCCTAAAGAGCAAGCGAGGAGGGAAGGGAAGCCACAAACTATTGCAGCCCTTGGTGCCTGGCCAAGGAGCGTTGCATGGCTGCTTACACCCTTGGACTGAGTCAATGAGGGCAATGAACATGGTCAACATTTTGGGATAGTTTGCGTGGGAGAAAGCAAGATGGCTTGGACACAGGCAATTTAAGTGTTTGCAGTCTGTGTGCTCTGTTTACCGACTCTGTTGGGATGTGCGTGCCCTCAGTACAGGGCATGACTGATGGCTCGAGCAGCACAAGGAGCAGAGCAGGCCAAACTTGGTTACCAGCCAGTTTTGATTCTGTTGATTCCTGGCCTGTTAATTTTTCTGGTTGAGTGCCACACAACGTTATCGAACCCCTTCTGCAGAGCCACTGTCCCCTGACTGCTGTGAGCCTGTCACACCAGCAAAGGAAACGAGACTGGTGGCTGTGACGTGTTTCTGATGGCATTTGTAGCAGCTCTCCAGACAGGCAGATGTGGACACACTCATTAAATAATCAAATATATTGTATTGTGGGATTAATTAGTTGTCTGCGCCTGTCTTCCTTTTCACAGGAAGGGCAAATGGCATTTTTAGCATCTCTGTTTGCAGGATAATTTTCTCCTGCCTCAGCTTGCTTGTGTTTCACAAGCTGTGAATTTCCCCTGTTCCTCCAAACTTTGCAGGTATCCCCTCTATGCTCAGACCTGCAGGTGTGCATAATCATTTTGCCTTAGGCAATTTCTTCTTGCTTTTTCTTATTATTTATCTAAAGTATCTGCTCATGCAGAAAGTAATGCCTGCCCTTTTGGTCTCCCTGAGCCGGTGAGCATCGTTGTTTTGCTTTGTAGGGTTTCTCCTGGTTGTTTCTCCATAGTCTTGTTATTCCCTGACTTAATGAGCCTGTTTCTTTGCGAGGACTCACTCACCTTCCGGCTGCCGTCGGGGGATCTGTAGGTCATGACGTAGTTCTCGATCTCTCCCACGGGAGGAACCCAGGAGAGCAGGGCGCTCCGTCGGGTGACTTCACTGGCGGTCAGATTTGTTGGAGGATCCAAAACTGCAACAGTGGATAGGGACCCCAGGGAAGGGAACATTCTCACACACAGCCACCCCAGTTCCATTTCCCAACTCAGTACACTGGGATTCAACCTCGCAACACTGAGCTACAACCCAAAGTCCACCCTCATCCTCAGTTTCAAGACCTCATCACCCCTCCCCAGCCTTGAACAGAGCTCTAGAAGTCCTCTGCCTATGTGCCACCTCAAGGGTAACAGCTCTGAAGTTAATGTCAAGCTGCTTGTGAGCAAAACCGGTTGTAGAGCTCTTCTGGACTATGGCCTTGGGCTAGAAAAAACCTGGTCAGGAGTATTCTCAGGAAACCACATCCAGGGGAAATCAAAGATAGAAAGGAGTTGATGGATGTTGAAAAAGTGAAAATGATGGCAGATGCTTGTTGATTAAAACTCTGTTCTTGTGTTGTGCCCAGCGCTAGAATTTTGGGTGTCCTTTTGGCACATGGCTACTTCTATGCCCACTGTATGTGAGAAGAGCTTTGGCTCAGCCTGGCTGGCTGCTTGTCCTGAGGTGAGTGCATGGCTGAGGGTGGGAGGTGGGGAGGTGATTGTACGTACGGGTTGTGAAGTTGGTGCTGATGGTCTGGCTGGTGAGAGGCCCGCTGGTGGCATACATAGAGACCATGTAAGTGGTACTGGGCAGCAGGTTGGTCAGCTGGTACTCCTGGCTGTCTCCATCCACGAGAATTGTTTCTCCTGCAACTGTAAGCCAACAGGGATGGGTTTAGGCAAAAGTTCCATGTAATTCTCCAAAATGTGCCTCTGGGTATGATCTCACGAACAGAAGCACTTCTAATGCTGAAACACCATAAGCTGCAGTGCCACAGCTGAGCTGCAGTGGTGGTGGTTCAGCCTGAAGGATAGTCTTATTTTTCCCACTGTCCCTATAAAACCCAGAGTAAGGGCTCCTTCCCTACTCCCTCCCTGAAGGGCACCTGCCAAAGTCTGGGCTTTGGGATGGGGGAGAGGTGGAGGTGAGCTGAAACAGAGCCCCAGTGTACCTGCATGGCGGGTGAGGATGAGGACGTAGCTCTCCACCTCCGACAGCGGCGGGTTCCACTGCAGCAGCGCCTCGGTGGGGGTGATGTTGGTGGCTGTGACCCCCAAGGGGACATCCATGGCTGCATGAGGGAGACAATCAAAGAGTCAGAGGCATTAAGAGACTGGAGACTGAGCTATGAACTGGAAGGGCTTCTTGTGGCCCACTGCTCGTGGTCTTGCCCTGCTGTTCAGGCACATGAGCCTGCGGGGGAGTTACTGCTGCCTAGGCTGGAGTGCAGAGATGTCATATATTGTGCTACTCTGCTACCTGGGCTGCTCCTCCTCTGTTTTCCTGATGCACAGCCTGGGATGTTAGGGATTTTCTTTAGGTTTTGAGGAGTCTGTGGATAGCGGAGGGTTTTATTCTTGCAGCAGATGCTGTTTGTGACGGGGCTTCCCCAGGGATTATTCTGAAAATTTGCACTCCCTTTAAGAAAGCTTGTCATGGTGGCCCAACATTATGTTTCTGGCTTCCCTGTGCCTGGTACACAAGTTTATCACTTTCCCCATGACTACCCATGAATATTCTGGAAAAGCTTTGCTGAGACATATTTCAAAAGCCCACATTGGGCCCTTGTGAGCCTTGCTTATCATCCCAAGCTTGCATCAGGCTGGCATGAGGTCCAACTTGCTCTCAGTCGCCTGATTACTAAGGCAAGAAGGGATTGCAAGCCCTGCCCAGGGCTGGAGCTGTCACTGTTTGGTTGCTCCCTGCCCACCAGGAGCCCCTTCCCACCTGTGTAGGCAGTGATGGAGGCCAGCTTGCTCTCCTCCCGGCCCCGCACGCTCTTCACCCCGATCTCGTACTTGGTGGCGGGCTCCAGGTGGTGCAGGGTGTGCTCGGTGACATCCTTGGGGAGGGCGGTGCTGTCTGTCCTCCCTGCAGGGATGGAGCCAAGAGCTTTGGCAGCACGGCTGGCCCCATCCCTGGGGTACAGGAGGTGCTCGGGAGGGGAGGGCAGTGCCACAAGGTACTGGAGTTAACTGGGTTTCATGCCTGTAGGTGCTCATCACTGCTGGCTTGGCCTTTTCAGCATCATAAGCAAAACTGGGGCCAGGGAAGATGAGGTAGTGGAAGCAGATGAGGGAGGTGGGATTTCAGGATTGAGCCCTGAATTAGCCATCCCTGTGAACCACATACTGCAGGGGGTCGCTCCCTGTGCCCCTCTGTGCCAAGCTGGCCCTTGGCTGCAGTTGTCCCTTCTCATCCCCATCCTTGACACTCCATCCTCTGTCCCTGTAGCCTTTTGTTCCATGCCAGTTATTGGTGGCTTTTACCAGTGCATGGGATGCTGTCTGGGATGAGGATGACCTGGTGGCTTGTTCATGCCAGCACATGGAAGGAGGGTTGGCAGCTGGGACCTCAGGGCATGAGCAAGAGTGCTCTGATCCCTTACCTTCACCAGCACGGTAGGATATTCTGTAGTGGTCGAAGGCAGCAATGGGAGGGCTCCAGTAGACCATCATGGACTCCTGGGTGACATTGCCCACCCTGAGGTCCTTTGGTGCATCGATCCCTGGAGAGATGGAGCGCAAAGCAAAGCTGTGGGAGGCAGGTCCACTCCTTGTCCCCCTGCCTGCCCTCCCAGTGGGGTCCCGTGCCTGGTGGAGGGTGTCCTGTGGTACCTGTGGTGATGGAGCCCACGACAGGCTCGGAGCTGACGGCGCCGTGCACGGCCACCAGGGACACCAGGTACTCGGTGGAGGGCTGCAGGCCTGTCAGGCTGGCGTGCCGGCGGGTGCCGTCCAGGGTGACCTGCTGCGCCTCCTCCGCGTCCCGAGGGCTGTAGGTGAGGATGAGGCGGTCTGCAGGTGGGGATGGGTCACTCCACGTGACATTGACACTGGAGGACGTCAGCTGGGAGAAGTGGAGCTGTGTGATGGGTCGAACACCTGGAAGGCAGAGAGAAGAGATGCAACCCCAACCGTCTGCAGATCCTGGCCTCCACATTGTTCCCAGTGCTGATTTGGGAAACACCCAAGAGAGGTGGCAAAGCTGGAGCTCTGGGCTCTCCACTGATTTGAAGCTGTGCTGATGTCAATAGACAGAACTAGGAGGGGGAAAATGGTGCTTTAGTCAGCCCTGCCTGCAAACACCCTCCATCCCAGACCCATCTGGTAGGTGATGGAGCTGTCCTGCTGCAGATGGTATGTGTTGTCTGCACTTCAAAAGAGGGAGAAATGAAGCCTTGAGGGACCTAACAACATTCTCTGACTGAAAAGTCTGCAGTCACAGACATACAGACCACCCTGACAACAGAGAACAGCATGGGCTGTTCTGTTCCCCCAATCCTGCCTTGTCCTTTCGGAAGCCTCGAGCCAGGCAAGTGTGCTCAGTGCTGCTGGCCAAGGGGGCTGTGCCACCACATCGGTAGCAACATCCTCCTTTTAAGGTCAACAGATCTGCTTCCATGTGGACACACTGACCCCAGTTCTCATCCCCATCACCGCCCAAGGGCTTTGGTGCTGGGGATGTGGTGGGCTGGCAGAGGTGACAACACAGGGTAGTGGTCTGTGGCCTTGGCCCCATCCCAACTTGTCTGTCTTTACCTGTGAAGGCATCCACGGTGGCCTCCAGGCTCTGCTGCCGTCCCCTCTCGGCAATGATGGAGATGGTGTACTCCGTCCCGGGCTCCAGCTCTGAGAGGGTGAGCTGTGACTCGTCCCGGGACACCGTCACTTCCGAGGCCATCCCTGAGGCAGGGGTGAAGGTGACACGGTAGTGGTCGATGGGACCTGTGGCTTTGGTCCACGCCAGTGAGATGGACGTCTCTGTGGAGGCTGTCACCACGAGGTCCCGGGGGCTGTCAAGCTCTGTGGGAGAGGGTTGGTGCAGAGCTTTGTCCCTATGCACAGACTGTCCCATGGGGACATCTGAGCCACAGGAGCCAGCTGTGTGTGAAGCAGGCAGCGGGGCCAAACTCACCAGTCCTGGCGTTCATGGTGGCCGGCACGCTCTGCTGGCTGTCCATCACGGCCGATATCCCGATGCCGTACTCTGTTCCCGGCACCAGATCTGCCAGGGAGCGCAAAAGACATGAAGGGGTGTGAGAACAGTGCCTGGCAGGGTGACCTCAGGGTGCAACCCCCCCAGCTCCCACAGCTGGGGACATCCAGGGCACCCCTGGGGTGAGCAGCCCTCCCACAGGTCAGCAGTTCCTCCGTGCATTGCAGAAGCGCTGATCCTTCTTTAAAAGCCCCGTGCATGCCTTTGGACAGGGAATTTGGATTATTTTAGCTCAGAAACAAGACACTTTTACAAGTTGTTGCTGAGGTCTGCTGTAACTGCTGGCAGCGAGACAGAAGCTCTGTGTGTGCGAGCTGAGATGGGAATGACAAAGTAGCTATATTTGCTTCCAAAGTGATGCAACATCGAATATTGTCACAGGGCTGGTGTCTTGAAATAAATTATGCAGGGTAAATGAAATATACATTAATTAGGAAAGGTGCAGTCTTCCTGGGAGCTGAATCAAGCCCTGCTCCTTGGGGGGGGATGTATCCTGCAGTGCCTCTCTTAAGGGACATGGGAGTCGAGTTCATCCAGTTCCTTTCCTGATTGCTGTGATAACCATGTGGGACATCTCCTGCCTCTGCCTGTCACTTCTGCTTGGCTGCTGGTGGCTCTATTCCTCTCCTCCCTGTGCTTCCTGATCTTTCCCACAGAGCTAAAAAAGCCATAAACCCTCCAGCCCAGCCTCACCCTGCCTTGCCCAGGGGCAGCATCCCCTGGAGCCACCAAAACCTTCCTCAAGAGGTCAGGAGAGAGGGAAACCCTCGCCCCCTGCTCTTCTCTTGCTACAGTGCAGTCTTGGTGATGGGGGGAAGATGGACCCACATCACTTATAGGCCCTCCCCAGTAAGTGTCAGAAGTATCCTGGAAAGGAGGAAAAGAGCCTGGGAGAAAGGGAGAGGAGAAGGAAGAAATGAGCAGGAGCATATAAACCAGTCCTTTTTCTCTGCCATCTCTTTTGGGTAGTGCAATGTTATGGATACTTCTGTGCAAATGCTGATTTTTAAGAGAGACTATGGGGCAGGGCAAGGCTTGCTGTATTTTTAAGCTTAAATCTTTATTGATAAACTCTGCTCAGTGCCACTCCTCACTGCTTTTCCTGCAGGCAAATGAAGATGATGGAAGGAATTACTGGTTGTTTTCATGTCATGGATCCCATCAGGCTGGCTGGAAACACACCCCAATGTGTTTTGCTCCCCATACAAGACTGGAGGACAGGACTGCTCTGTGCATATCGGAGCTATGGGAGAGCTCAGTGCCATCCACACCACAGCTCTCCTGGCTTTTTTTTTTGCCAGCAGAATGATTTTTTGGGTTATTTTATGCTATGATTGGATTTTTTTTTTAATTGGTTTGTTTATTACCCTGGGAACTGGAAGCAATGCACTTAGGTGATGATGGAGGCACTATGTAAAAATCACTCTGCTATCGACTTAAGCCTCTGCATCTCTGCAGCTTGCTCTGGCGGGATTTCTTGCAGCCCTGCCTGAGTCTGGCAGAGACTTGGCACCTTTTTTAATTTTATTGAGAAAAACAAGAGCCTTCAGACTGCCATGTCCTCCAAGGCAAGCTCAGGTTCTGCCATGGGTGTCGTCGCAGTTTGTGTCACCGGTGCCATGTTGAACCTCTGCCCCAGGGAGGGCAGTTTGGCCCGTTTTTATTGCTTCTTCTCACTTGGAAAGCCAATAAATGTCCTAGAGGAAAGCTAGCAGGAGCCCAGCAGCCAGCCTGTGATCTCATCCCACTTCTTCATGCGTGTCCTCATCAGGAACGCAGCAGAAACTATCCCTAACATTTTTCTTCTTTCCGCATACCACGTTTTTCAAGCTATCTGCTCTAATTGCCTTCCTGCCCTCCAGCCTTTCTCATGACTCTGCTGCTGTGCCTGCAACTTAACATTCGACTTTCCTTCTGGACTTACTCCTATAGCTCCATGTGGCAGATTCCTGAGCCCTTGAAGGTCCTGGGAGGGCAGAGAGTCAACATGGAGGAACCTGATGTCCTGCCATACTGAAGAGCTTCAAGCTGAATGAGTGAACTTTTTTTGTGTAAGTAAGTCTTTTCTTTGCTCAAAAAGTGCCACCAGAGTGGCAAAT
This sequence comes from Lepidothrix coronata, assembly GCF_001604755.1. Classification (NCBI taxonomy): domain Eukaryota; kingdom Metazoa; phylum Chordata; class Aves; order Passeriformes; family Pipridae; genus Lepidothrix; species Lepidothrix coronata. The sequence continues at coordinate 5,307,588 of NW_016690232.1, read as the reverse complement.
CCATCAGGCAAGCAGTTCTGGTAGGAAAAAAAAAAAAGGAAACCAGATCTCACATGGTGCTTTGCTGTGTTGCTGCACGAGGTGTTTGGGGCTTTCCTGGCAGCGAGAGGTGGGTGGTGTTTGCAGCCCCTGGTGGCATCCCCTGTGCTGAATTGTGCACCACTTAAAGGACTTGCTCAAAAATAGCATCCCTAGGTTTGGGTCTGCTTTGTGCCTGATTTGGAAAAAGGCAACAAATTCAGGCAGCCTGGCTCCCCATCACTGCCCATGGGGCATCATCACCTGTGTCTCTTTCCCAACAAGGAAAAAAAGAGAAGGGTGAAATAACATTTCCCTCTAGATCAGCCTAAAAAGGCTTCTTCTCCTCATTTCTCACTTTGCTCCTTGCCAGCTCTATTTGGCACCCAGAAAGATCTTTGGTGGAGGTGCATGACTTGGAGGTGCCTGATTTGGAGGTGCGTTACTTGGAGGTGCATCACTTGTGGATAAGCAGCACCCAAATCCAGACCCACGCAGGGGAAAATGAGCTACATCCCAAGGAAAACCTTCTCTCCGGTAAGCAGTAAACTCCAAAACAACCTCAAACACATGCCAGCATAAGGGCAACGGCATATCAGTGCTGATTTGGGCTCTCCACTGCCCTACCTGCTTGAGAGGAGAAGGGTGGGGGGGAGGAAGGGCGCACACATACCTGCAAGGGTGGCGCGGGTGGTGGGACCGGTGTCACGCGGCACCAGGACCTCGTGGTAGTGCTCCCCGGCCAGGGTGCTGTAGACTACCCTGTAGCTGTTGGCCTCGGCCTCGCTGTTGTCCCAGGCGAGCTCGAGGCTGGCAGGTGTCCGCGAGCCCACCCGCAGGTTCTTGGGGGCATCGATCTCTGCGTGACACAAGGGAGAGAGGCACCGTCTCACCGCCGGGAATGCACCCCGGAGCCTTGGCACGGCCCGAGGGTGGAGGGGCACCCGGCTGTGATGCCTGGGAGGTCCCATGGGCGGTCCCTCCTGCCCAGGGCAGGGGAAGGGCTGGGATATCTGCTCTCACCTGCTGCTCAGCACAGACTGGGAGATGCTGCCCAGGTGATCGGTGTGAGTGCTGAGGCACTCACAGCATCCTTAGTAAGTTGCTTTGGGAGCTAATTCCATGTTATTTGGAAAATAAAACTGTTTTCCGCCCATAGCAGAGTCAGGGAAAGTGAGGCAGTGTGAGGGCTCTGTAGCAACCATGCATTGGCCTGAACTACTCTTAGAAGAACCTTGAGCATCTTTACAGGCTCATTCACACCCAGACAATTCCCAAAGTGTTTGTTTATTAGTGCTGCTGAGGCTGTGCACCAAATCTGCTCTGGTTTGCACAATAAACCCTCTGGTGAGCGATGGGTTGGGGCTGGGCACCAGCAGACAGTGGGTAATGGTGATGGATCTGAGTTTGGGGGGATTTTTTGTGTTGCCTTTTAGAAATGAAGCGAGGAAGGCCAACGCAGCAAATCAGTCGGGGCGAACATCTCTTCCGAAATATTTATCTATAGAGATATTTACACACACAATTCACACACCACAGTTATTACAGTAGGAGCCTCGTATCCACCAGTAACATACATGACAAGTAATTTATATACCATAAACCAGCATGAAAATACACACTCTGCCTCCTCCTTTATGGCACAGTAAATTAAACCTGTTAGGTGTCTGCAGGCTTAACATTAATTAAAGTTTTACTGACCAGTTAGGCTGTTTAGAGAAGATATAAAATGAGATAACCATGTTTCTGGCTGGGCTGCTTTCAGCTACTTGACTGCTAATTCCTAAGGCAAGGCATTTGCCTTGGCTCTCAGTGCTGAATGGGAGTGAGCATTGTCTTGAATTCAGACCCGTGCTGAATGTTTTGGTTCTTTTGAGAACTTTGCATGGAGCTCTGGGTGCTCTTAGGGGTGCTGGGTTTTAGAGTTTTAGCTCAGCTGTGTGTCTAAACGGGCACTGAATCTGGTGGGGATGTGTGTCCCAGGCAGGTTCAGACTTGATGCCACAGCAGGACATGGCCAAGGTGGAGTTGGCTCAGGGTCTGTCTAAATGTGGGGTTTTGAGTCATCCATGCCTGGTCATTGGCATCTGGGATAACCTGGACTGCCCTGGGGACCATGTGAGCATCCCTGTGGGGCACAGGGCATGAAGACCTGTTGCACTGGAGGTTTAGGGACTAAACAGTAATGTAGGCACGAGTAAAGGGATCAGAGAACGGTTTTAGGGTGTGTATTTTAGGGGCAGCTGAATCATTTGCTCTGCCTTGCTCTATGAGGGATGCGAGGCACCTGCATTCAGGCGTCTCCACTCACACCTGCATCTTAACCATTGTGCTTTCATTCCACTTCTTCCTCCTAGCACACACCACACTAAACCCCAGCTCACTTGTGCCAGGGGGCAAACCAGGTGCCACTAAATCCTAGATGCAAAAATCCCCTTGCTTTGTCTCCGGATACATCCTCGTTGCAGGACAGCCCATCTGCAGATCGCAGCAAGCCGTCTGCCCGTGCCTGCTGCGGGCCTAAAAGCTCACGCCAGTTCTCCCAGCAAAGCCAGTCTAGCTACCTGTGGTGAACTGGGCGAGGGCTGGCCGGCTCTCGTTGGCACCCCGCAGGGCGCTGACGGCGAGGTGGTAGCGGGCGCCAGGGCGCAGGGCCTGCAGGGAGTACTGGCTGAGGGGGGGCTGCAGGCGGAAGGTGGTCCTCCCGCCCTCCCCGTCCGCCAGCCCGTACTTCAGCAGGATGGCGTCCACCTTGGCGCGCGGCGGCGTCCACTCCACGAAGGCCACGGTGTCCGAGACGTCCCGCACCAGGATCTGCGTCGGGCCGTCGATGACTGCGGAGCATGGGGGGGGAAACGGGGGGGTTACTTTGGGAGGGTTGGGTGGGGAAAGGGGGAAGCTCTGGAGTTGCCAGGCTTCTGGGGTGCTTCAGCCCGGCCCTCAGAGCGGCTGGGATTAGCATTTGGGGACAGGGAGAGAGGTGACATGAGCAAGACCATGACCCCAAGGTAGGAGGTTTGGTCCTTGTGGGTTCCCAGTCCCTTGTCCCAATCTCCTGGCTCTTTCCTGAATCCGCTCCACTCTCTGTGGGCCCAGCAGCTCTCTCATTGATACCATTACAGTTATAATGCAACTCATGCCCTTCTCTCAAGCTGGTTATCGGCAACAATCCTTCCCTGGTTTTTCCAGGTGGCATTTCCCAAGATAAAACCTCCTATATCTAACTGTGGTCCACTTTTTTTGCTCCTAGACAACTGCCTGTACTTTTGCATTGGAAAACGTAACTTTGTGCCCAGCTCTTCAAAGCATCCAGACTACTTTTATCCAGGATCTTCTACTCAATTTACTCTTTTCTGGGCCTTTCCATCATTGGTAAAATTCATCAGCAATGATATTATGTCTTTTGAAAGGTGTTGACAACGTGTTAAATAACGTGGGGCCAAGGACAGATCCAAGCATTTAGAACTGAGGAACATCTCTAGAAATGTTCCTGCTTCGGTGCCAGCTCCTGGTTTGTCCTTAAGCTGAGGGATCAGCTTGTAAAGCTGTTGATGTCTTAGCTGTGGGGAGAGAGGAGAAAATGCAACTGCTCTGGTGAGTCTTCATAACTAGCTGGGTGTGGGCTATGGTGGATGTCCAACAAACTCCCTCAGATAAAAGGTTTTTAGGTAAATTCATACCAGGGATCTACCGGGAGACACTTTCAGATGTTTCTGCTTTCTTTTGCAGAGAATTGGGCCCTTCCCTCCTCCAGAGCCCCCAGCACTCAACCTTTGAACATCGTGGACTGAAGCCTGGCTGATGGATGCTTGGAGCCCAGCAGGACTTAACCACTACATGGATGGATGGGGCCAAGCCTGGCCATTGCTCCTGTGCCATGGCAGTGCTGATGCCTGCTGGGGGAGCCTGTTTTATCACTTGCATGATCACAAGGTGGGTGAGAAAGCCCACTCTGGTTCTGTAATTCAAAATATACTGTATATCTATATACATCTAGTATAGTGAATATAAGAGAAAATGACTATATAATAAGGGTGTGCTGAATGCTGCATGCCAGGGTCAGAAGTTCTGTGGGAGAATCTGTGTGGGCAGGGGTGAGACGGACCAGGGAGGGTTGGAAAAAGACATGTGGGGGAATTTGGAGCAGTGGGGTAAGGTCTGAGGGCAAAACAGCAACGGAGGAGGGAGGGCAGCTGGGAAGCACAGTGTTTAGGTAGGAGCTGGGTGTCCAGGACCAGGTCACGCTTATCCAAACCCTGAATCTCAAACTACTTCACGTTGTCCAGTCATCCAGGTGATGCACATCTACTTAGCTGTGTGGCATAAAACCATGGCTTTTCTGCTTGATCCCGGCACAAGGTGTTGAGGCAGAACAAGGATGATGAGGATTAAGCTGTGGGGGTGCTGCAGAGGAAGGCAGACATGCCAACACAGGGATGCCTTCAGGAAGCAGAAAGCTGGGAGCCACCGCACCACCTGTGCTCCCTGCAAAGGTCAACCTCGGAGTTCGAAGTACCAGCCTCTGTATTTTGTGCTGACATCCATGGGAAAGGAAGATTTGGGCTTGACCAGGAGATGTCTCTGTTAAGCCACGTCAAGCTGAGCGTGGACGAAAAGCGGGAGGAGAGGACTGAGCCGAGGAAGCTCAGACCTGCAGCAAACCACTGCTGGTGGAGGGACCCTCCCTTCGCTCTCACCACTGCCTCAAATTAGCAGCCTGAAGAGCATCACCTTGTTACAGCCCTCCAGCAGCTATTTAAGTGCTGTTTCTGTTTGGAACAGCTTGGGTGGAGGTAGTAGACGTCTGCCTGACTGCCAAGGCAGACTGCAGCAGGTCTGGCGTGGAGAGCCCCTTCTCCCAGTGAGCTCTGCCCATTGCTGCGTCTCCTTCAGCGAGGAGAAGACACAGTTTTCTCTGGTCTACAGGATGGACCAGGGACTGGGCAAATAAATTGGTTAGGAAGGGACAAGCTGTTGCTCCTGGCTCCCGGCCCTGCTGCCTGATTTGCCTGAATAGGTGGGAGTAGAGGGCATTTAGTGGAACAAAAGCAGGTGGGAGTTTTAATCTGTTATATATGAGTAAGTAATACATTTATAGAGGTATTTCTTGAGGGCTTGCAGCCTCTGAAATGTGAGATTAGCAGAGAAGAAGAATTTATCCAGCTATATAATAAAAGCAGACCCGAGTCTTCGCTCCCAACCCCATTAACGTCACCACGGTTTCTGTGCTTGTGGCAATTCAGGAGGGAGAGGGACAAAATACTGCATGAAGAAGCTGGTGCTGCAGTGCTTGGGCACCAGGGTGCTGCTACTTTTATCCCTGCCCATGCAGTGCCAGGCTGCTCTTGCTGATAGGATCTTATTTTTGGGATCAAGACCTGGGCTCTGTCGTGCTCCCCCAGGTCAGGCTCACTCACGGGTTGAGACGCTGTCGGAGGTGGGAGGGCTCCTGGCTTGTTCCTTCAGGGCCACCACGGTGACAGTGTACTCCTCCCCCGGCTTCAGCCCTGTCTGGTTGAAGGTGGTGACAGTGCTGGGCAGCTGAGCAATCACACCACCCTCGTTATTCTGCCAGGGAGTAGAAATAAGCATTAAAAAAAAAAAATCACAAAAACGGTGTTTTGGGGGAACTGATGCATGGAGAGGAGGTGCCCCCCCCTCCACGTCACATTCTTCCATGGCCAGCCGTGCATCCCCAGATCACATCCCACCATGGAGGTGCAGAAACCCAGGGTGAAGTCACCCACCAAGCAGGGAGCACCCATGTTGTTGGGCTGCAAAATCCTTCCCCATCCCTTCCCCCCTCAGCTTCTGTATTTTGCCATCTGTGTCTCTGCTGTTCTTCAGAAGGGAAGAGAGAATAAAAACAAAGCCTTGGCTAGACTACTTTTTCCTGCTCTTCAGGTGCCAGGAGCTTTCTGTAGTTGATGTACAGGTATGAAACTGTGAGGTCTTTATTTTGCCATCCCCTGCTTTTTAACCATCTTTATTACACTTATTACGCTCTGCAGTTTTGCCCTGAAAAGCTGTAAGGCTTTAAACAACTGCAAATGTCACCTTTCCTGCCAGTGTTTGGACAAAGGATCTTTTCTTGCTGCTGTCTTCACTAATAACACACTAAACAAATCTTTGCATATAGCTCTCCATTCATATTCATCTCTTTTCTCATTAAACAGGAAATGTTCCATTTTAGCCATCAATTGCCATCTTACCTTTCCTAATTTTCTTTGCTAAATCTTTCTTTGCTTCATTTTTCCCCCATCCCATCCTCAGTGCGGGCAGCATATGGGCAATACCCACCTGACCTGGATTTTGGGGGGCTGGGGGGTAAGAGCACTGTGGTCACCACAGAAGGAGAATTGCTCTGCAGGAAAGTGCAAGCATCCTTGTGGGGATGCTGAGGACCAAATTAGCGTCCTCTCACTGAGTTTTTGGGAAGACAGGGAGCTCAGTTTTCCTCACAGAGGTTATTTGTGACACTGCTGTTATAACTCCATTGGTTTTAGCCTCTGGGACTAGGTTTTGGGTTTATTTGGGTGTGGCATGTTCTCAGGCAAGTATTCCTTGCAGGCAGTGAAGGACACAGCACCCTCTGCCTTATTGTAGGGGAAAAGCTGGTGATGGAGAGTCCAGTTTTGGCAGCTGACAGGCAAGAGCATGACTGTGAGTTTCTGGTGCAGGACCTTGTACTTGGCCAATGGATGTGAGAACTTCAAAGCCCAGTGAGTTATGTCCCTTCTCTACCCAAAACCTTGCATCTGGGAACGGCCAGACTTTTGCATCTTATCTGTCTTTAAATCCCAAAAGACTTCCATGTGGTTTTAAGTTTTAAGATTGAAAACGGAAAGGAGGACCAATGATTTGCATTTTTGGGTGAGCTTGAGCAAAAACCTATTGTTGGTGACTCTGTGGGGAGAGGTTTGCTTCTATCCTGGTGATTCCTCACCCTAAAAGGGATATATCCTCATCTGTCTGCTTCAAGGAGATGCTGTTGAGCTTAATTCCTGAGTATCAGTGAATGTTTGAAAGGGAGCTATTTTTTCCCACCAAAAGCTCTTTCCTGATGTTGCCATACTTTTCAGCTTTTCTCCTGATGATGAGTGAAAATTATCCCAGAGTTTATACCTGCACTACCTGAACTTCAACTCGCAATGTTGGCTACGTCCACATGCAAATAGTGTTGCACCAAGAACCTTCCAGCCTCTTTGGAAATGAGGGAACTGAGTTATTTAAAGCAATTGGGCCCCTGCTTTGTGCTGTGTAATGATACTTTACAGTTAAGAGCATTTAAAACTTTGGGGCCAAGTTCTGCAGTTCCCCGCTGCCCAGAGCTGCCTTTGATTCCAGCAAGGGTTTTGTACAAGTGAAAATGTCATAATTGAGCCCTTAATCAGCATTTCTTTTACTGCTGGGGCTTGAATGCTCTTGAAAAGAGGCTCCACATACAATTGAAGCTATACTTATGGCTAAATGGTGTAGAAATTATGAATATAGATGAAATACTTGATGTACGATTTTTGTCGCCGCGCACAGAAAATATGCGATATTTAGGGCAACATTTTTATCCATCTTTTCTGGCACAATTTCTACCTGTTCATCACTGCCATTAAAATTCCGTGGCAGGAATTAGCTGTGCGTGTGACTCGGGGATGTTGAAGGTTGTTGTCTGAGAGCTGGCAGCTGCTCGGTTTGATCCAGGCAGCTCTGGGGAGCTTGGTGTAGAGAGCAGGGGAGAGGAAGAGGAGGAGGAGGAAGGGTCACGGCAAAGGAGGTGGAAGGGAAAGAGAGGGGGTGACAGCAAGAGGCTGGAAGGTTTATTTCTTTATAAGCTTGTCTCTGGATTTTGGGGGGGGGGATTTCTTTGAGGACATGTATGTCAAAACTACTGGGGAAGTGCAGGCTGGCAGTGTTTGGGGTGTCTGATGTGCAGCAAGCAAATGGCAAACACAGGCTGGGTATTTTGGGAAAGGGGTAATTGGAAGCTGATTTAGGATCTGCTAGCTTGGTGCTTTAGGTGTACCCCGTGATGCCACGAGTGCAGCAGCGGTACCTTGGGAATGAAGCTGATCTCCCAGCCATCGAAGGGGAAGGAGAAGGGCTCCCACTGCACCTCTGCTGTCGTCTCTGTGATGGTCTTGAACTTCAGCCCCTGCGGCGTGGCGAGGTCTGGAAGGGAGCAGGGGTAGGGGTGGTGAGCAGAGTGGGATGGGTGTGTGGGTGCTGCCCGTCCCCACCCTGCTCCCTGTGGGTATTTTGTTATCAGGGCAACAAAAATAGGGAACCTTTTGGTAGCTGTTAGCAAAGTTCCTTTGCCCCCCCTCCAGGTGGGTTGGATGGAAAAGGGGGAAATTCCTGGGCTGCTGGACACTGAAGCATCCCACTACACTATTGTCTGAACACAGTGGATGATGGGATTGCAAAGGGGTTTTGCAAAGGTCTGGATAGTTTCTGTTTTCCCCCTGCCCTCTTGTATCCTTACTTAGTTTCCTAGGATCCTTTCTGGAGATTGCCATTACGGCTTGATACTCTTGTTTTCCTCTGTGTATCGCAGTCCTGGTGAGTACTGTGTAACTCCTGATGCACAGCAGCATCCCCTCTTGCTGCACTATTGCCCCCCATATTCTGGGGGCTTCAATCAAGCACTGAAATTTTTTTTTTGGTTTTTAGATATTCAGATTTTCATCTAGACTCTTTCTGAAGAGGGTGGACATATTTCCCCCTTTCCTGTAACCCCATACAGCCATAAATAGGGATAAAAATATCCCCAGTTTTGTTTTTTTGTTTTTGGTGTTTTTTTTTTTTAAAGACTCAAGTTTCTGCTGCTAGAAGGTTTTTATGGAAAATGTGAGCCAGCTTGAGCGTCCCCTCTGGATACACGGGTACCCAGCGACAAGTGCAGTAGGATACTTACTGGTCATCACCCTGGAGGTAACAGGGATGCTCAAGACATCGCTGATGACTGCGTAGATGCTGACATTGTAGGTAACACCAGGCTCCAGATCCGTGATGGTGATGCTGCTCCAGTCCCCAGGCACCCGCTGCTGGAGCTGGGTGCCCCCTGGCACCGCTGGCTGGTACGACACCACGTACTCGGTGGTTGCCCCGGCGCTGTCCCACGCCAGCTCCACGGAGCTGTCACTGATCCCTGTCACTCGCAGGTTTTCAGGAGGAGCCACTGGTGGGAAGGGCAGAGAGAGAGAAGAGTGTCAGGCTGTGCGTGGCTTATCCTTGCACGTGGCTGCGTGGGAGGGTGTGTGGGTCTGCTGGTGGGACACAGGCTCTGGGCTGGGGGTTACGTGCTCTCTGTGGGTGTATGAACAGCTACAGCAAGGTAAAGGCTCAGGAGAACCTGACTGCAGCCGCAGTTGCACCAGGGGTTTAGCCCCCATTTTGGGATGAACCTCGCTGGCTTTTTGCTTGCCTCCCAGAGATTTAACTGTCCAGTCTCTGGAGACATAGACAACAGGGAGGCACTCAAACTGTGGGGCCTGAGCGTGTCCTACGTGATGTGCTCTGCTGGGTATGGGTTTCTTCCAGGCTTCGTGGTGCTCCTATGGGACTCTGGGCACCTCGAAACCCTCGCTTGTACACTCATGCCTGGCTCTCCCCGTGCATGCCCCCACTACCTGCTGAGCAGTCCTGCCCTTCGTAGCCTTCCTCGCAGACGCAGAGCCCGTCCCTGCAGACCCCGCGGCCGCTGCAGGCGTTGGGGCAGTGCAGCCACCCGCAGTCCTCGCCGGCGAAGCCCTCCTGGCACACACACGTGCCGTTCACGCAGTACCCCCGCCCCGAGCAGTCGCGGGGGCACCGCAGCTGCGAACAGTCCTCGCCGGTGAAACCCTCCTCACAGACACACTCTCCGTCCACGCAGAGCCCGCGGGAGCCGCAGCCGGCGGGGCAGCGGAGCTGGGAGCAGTCCTCGCCCCCGTAGTCGTTGTCGCAGATGCACTGGCCCTCCAGGCACACGCCGCGGCTGGAGCAGCCCCGCGGGCAGAGCGGCTCGGAGCAGTTGCTGCCCGCCCAGCCCTCCATGCACACGCAGCTGCACGACTCCAGGCTGAAGTTCCCGTGGCCGCTGCACTGCGGGATGTAATCCAGCTGCCCTGCAAGGATGCAGGACCGAGGGTCAGAGCCCACCGCGGGGGAGGTGGAGAAAGGTCAGTGCTGGTCTCAGGTCAGCCCTTTGATGGGCTGGGGGAGGGAGGGGAGGTGTGAGGCAAGCAGGGAAGGCAAGTCCTTCCTTTATTTGAGCACGCCCAGCTCTGGGAGCTGGTGGCTGCAGGGCTGGAAGGGGCAGAATTGGTGATACAGGGTCGTGGTGGGTTTTGGGTAGATCTCCAGGAGGTTATCTTTCCCTAGGGAACAGTGGCTTCCATAACTATGGCTGCCATCAGCCTCGTTGCAATGAGAGTGCTCCCTTTGGTTTCTCTTCAACTCAGCACTCAGTTGATAGGAACATCCCTAACCCTCTTCCTGAAAAAAAAAACCTTCCCTGGCCAAACCCTCTGTGCCAGCTATGGCTCCTCTGGTCTCATCTCCACTTTTTTACAGGCAAGAGATCCTGGTCTGCTCACTCTCTCTCCCGTGAGAAGCAGATATGTGCCCAAAGACATGCTCTTCATCCCTATCCTGGTGAGCCTGGTTGAGACAGAGCTGTTGGCTTTGCACAAAGTGTCAGGGGTTTGGGCATGCTGGGGTTGCGGGAAAGCAGGGGAACCACATGGACACCATGGCCACCACCGCTAATGTCCCCTCTTCACATGGCAGCCTTGTACAGGATGCTCTGGAGTGAGGAGGGATGCATGGGGACCAAGGCACCAGTCACTGATATTGCCAATGCTCCCCTGTTTTCCCCCCAAACAGGGACCAATTGCTCCATCTTAGGGTTTGTCCCAACCAGGCTAATTTTTCCTTGCTGATTTTTATCGCTTTTCTTCCTTATGTGAACTGAGTAAGAACAGTGATTCCTCCAACCTGATGCAGGGAAACCTCTGCATCAGGAAGAACCCCAAGCCCCAGGACTCTTTGTCCCCCATATAAATTTTCCACCCTAGCTGACTCATCCAAACAGCTCCTCCTATGTGGGGTGAGCAGATGCACTTTTATAAGGGGCTCAGTTGCATGCTGTGCCAGACAGACCCCTTTGGGTTACTTTGCAGGACAATTCCCATCCAAACTGCAAGTACTGGGAATGCCAGTCAGGATCTGCTCAGATCTCAGCCTCTAGTTAAGTTATCAAGAGGAGAGAGGATGCTTGTAAGTAAGTGTGCTGGAGGAAAGAGGCTTTCCTCGGGGAAATGCCTCAGGCAGTGGGGTAGGGATCCTGATCTCCTTCGCAGTGCAGTGAATTGAAAGCAACTCCGGTAAAAATAAATGAAATTACTCCAGTTTTATCTCGGCTAGCTCAGCCCATCTGCGATGGGAGTGGAGACTCCACCGAGCAATGAATGTTTAATGGGACTGTCTGCATGTTTGCAAGTAACCCAAATAGGCCCATCAGAGTTTCAAATGAATTCAGGAAAAACAGGTTTTCCCCACAGCATTTCCTACATGATTTTAACCCTCGCTTTGCACACACCAGTGTTTTCTGTTTTAATTGTTAATGCAGCTGCTGACTTTCACGTTGAGGGGAGATGTGAGCTGAACCCAGAGCTGGGAATGCATTGACTTCCACTGGCTGTGCTGGAGATTCCAGCCCCAGCCACCCTGCTGCATGGCCATTCTGGTTTCTCCCTCCCCGACCCACACACCCTTGGTCCAACTCTTAACGTGAGTGTGGGTTGCACCCATTTCATCTTAGTATGTTCTACACATAGAGGAATTGGGGTACCACTAGAAAAGTCACACTAATAGCTGCAAAACTTAAAAAAAACAGTAGGCAGTGGAGGGAAAAGGGTTACTTTAAATTTCTCTTCCTCCCTGTTGTTCTTGGTGTGAGAAGCAGTTTCCCACTGGAAAGATGCCCTGTGCGTTTGTCCCTTTTGGTGTTTTCTTCCCTGCAAGGATCCCTGGCATGGCACAAGCAGGGCTGTGCTGCATTTGGGATGGATGGCCTTAGGGACAGCCCCTCTTCCTCAAGACTTAAGGAAAGCTATCAGTTTGCTGCCTCCTGTGCCATTGAAATGCAGCTTCTAGCCCAAACCTTCCCTAACCCATCTCATTTCAGCTCCATGCCTGCTTCCCTGGCTCTGAAGGGCAGCTTAGGTGAAACAAGGGGATGTCTTCGACTCTAATGGGGCCTCTTGGAGAGCTTCACAAAAGCACATATTTTTATTCGGATGAAATATCCTGTTTATGGTTTTATGCCTTTTTTATAGGTTTTGTTTGCATCTTTCATGGCAAGAGGAGCTCTTCTCTGTATTTTTTATTCCTTTTTTTTTAAACTCAGCTTTTCAGATGCAATCACTCCTCCTACAGAGAAGATGAAGGGGTTTATTGCCAGCTCCCATGGTGCTGCCTTCAGCCCAGGGACAGCTTAGGAGAGCAGCAGCTCTGTCTCTGCTCCCTGTCCCACGAGCAGTGGCTGGTGTCTAACAGTGTCTGAGGGACTGCAGGGTTGGAAAATCCCCCTGCTCCCACCTGACCAGCTGCAGTTTTATCCATCAAGGGACTTTAACTTTGGCTGTTATGCAGCAAGCGTGGCATCCCAACTCAAGTGACCAAATCCCTCCCAGGGGTTCTCCTGCCCTAGAGGACCTGAGCCAAGCTTTTCCACTAAAGCAGAGCCCCATCATGGGTGAACCTCCATCACCACTCTGAGTGGCACCACCAGGTTTTGTATTTCTCTCTCCTGCCTCTTGCTCGAGCCCTCAGTCCCCAGCAAGAGCGAACAGGATGTTGTTACTACCTGTGGCTGCATTTTCTTGGCAGCAATTGGAGGTGCATTGGTCCCGGAGGATGGAGACCTCCCTCTCCAGCATCTCAATCCTGCTCAGCAGCTCCTGCAGGGACGGGAGGGAGGTGGAGCACTTGCAGGCCTGCTTGGGCATGTTTATCCTGTGGGTGAAGGTGACCTGGCTCTCGCTGTCGGAGGTCTGCTCCGTGTACTCCGCCAGCCGGTCGTCTTCTGAACTCACCTCCTCGCCCGAAGACTTGAACATGGATGAGCAGCAGCTGTCCAGCGGGATGTTGATGTTGTAGATGTGGTGGAAGACCATGGGCTGCTCTTTGATGGGTGGGCTGCAGTTGGCAAGGCCACCCGCCTCATCCACCGCTGTCCTCTCGGCCGGCTCCGTTGTCGCCTCCAGCCGGCACTCAAAAGGCTTGAGGACAGCGCCCAGCAGGAGCAAGTTGAAGCTGATGAGCACATTCCTCAGGACTGGGTTTTCACTATCAGTCCCCATTTTCCTGGGAGAGGAAACAGCCTTCTAAGCCAGCCTTGGTCAGCTGAGAGCGGGGAGGACCTGGGGACACAGAAGGAAAAGAGCAAGGTTGGTGTTAGCCCTTAGACTCTGCTCAGCACAGAGAGGCAAGTCCTTCTGGGCAGTTGTCCAGACACATGTGGGGCTCACTTGACCCCCACGCAGTCCTGCTGGCTTTGGTGGAGCCTAAACAACCCATGGCTGGGGGGGGAGACCCTGTCATAGCCCTTGAACAGTGACAGATTCTTGTTGCTATTACTTTTTGTTTCAGGAAACAGTTAATCTGGTACTAACGAAGCGCCAAATACTCTGCTCCAGGCCACTCACCACGTCTGACTTTGCCGTTATCTGCCAGTGCCATAATCTCGAGCAATTGCCATCCCTTACTTCTAATGGCTCTCCTGATCTGTAGCTCCTCTCTGGCTCCCCAGGGAACAGCCCTGCCTTCTCCCTTCCCCTGCTGCTGAATGACAATATTTGTTTCCTGATTTCTCTCCTACAATACCACGCTACTCCAGAAAACCCCCTCACAGCATTTGCAGGGTTATCATCCCATATTACTGCAATATTTCTGCTGCACTTTTCTTCTTGGCTCCCTGCTTAATACCTGCTTCTCGTGATCGGGCACTTGGGACTCCTTTGGTAGGCTCTCTTTTTTTTCCTAGTTTTAGGAAAAGCAAGAAAAATGGAAATAACTCTGCAGTGGAGTGGCTCTGGTAGAAGACAGCAAGAAGGAGGGCACCGGACATGACAGTGGGAAGGGGTGAGAGGGGTGGGATCAGTGCTCCGTAAGTGGCAACTCAGGGCTGCACACTCAGACTGACTCCCTCAAATCCTCCTCTGCCCTCTGGGCTCTCCGGTGGCTCCTGGGTGGCCCTGGCTGACCCACGGAGAGACTTCTTGTCCCTGCGTAATAGGGTGGCTGTGACAGAGAATGGCACAGGGACTAATTAGCGCCGGCTGCCTCTGATTGACTCGTTCCAAGCTGACTACCCACTCCTTGGCCTCTCACTCGGCTTTTTGTGTGTGCTCGCAGTGGAAGTAATTGTGGCCATGAGCCAGCTGTGCCGAGCCGGGCCAGAGCTTCAAAGCAAGACTCTTTGCAGCATTACAGGAACAGCTTAGACATGGGGAAATGAAATCCTTCCCCTCTCCGCTCTTCGGATCCAGCCTGGCTCAACAGAGACGCCAGAGCCTGTCTGCGAGCACAACTGCATGGGGGGAGAAGGGTCCTGTGTGGATGCAGGAAAGAGGGAGTGGGGGATAGGCCGGTAAATAAAGCAGAGCTGAGCAGATACACGGCGGAGATCACTCGTTAATGACAGCGATCGGCTTGGGTAGTTAACGACTCTGTAACCCATAGAGTGAAAGCCATTCATTTTCTGGTAGGAGCTGGCAGGCTCATCGATCCGAGTCTCCTTATCGGTACATCCATCACAGCTGCCCAGCTCTCGACTCTGAGAGGCAAATCCCGGCACCCCCCTCCAGTCCCTCGGACAGGGCGTGAAGCTGTGGGAAAGGTGGCATCCCTGTGGCATAATGCTAGGGAGCTTTCTCGTTTTTATTATTGTTAGAAAAAGGATCAGGGAATGGAAAAAGAAAAAAAAAAGGAAAGAAAAAGTAATCTTGCATTGATTAGGTGCTGGATCAGGCTTAGTGCCGCTCATCGGGCTCTTTGTTGTGAAATAGTGGAAAGTCACCTCGGTTTGGGGTGACTCCGGCTCAAACCAGGTCCTGCAGGAATCCAGGTCCAGGAATCCACAGGTCCTGCAGGGCAGGTGGATGCTCCTTGGTGTCCTTCAGACGGAGCAGACCATTTGAGCCATACATCCCTATTAATCCTCAACTTCCTCCTGGAGGCTTGGGCTGACAGCTCTGAAGCCCTGTTGAATTTGTGGATGCATTCCCAGGGTCTGTCATCTCCATTCCCTGTCTGGTCCTGCTCATCTCCTGCTCCTCCTGTCAATGATTTGCTTTTCCCCGAAGGAGCCATCATGCTGAGCTCAGCCAAGGTGGGTTAGTGCAGGGGGTTGGCTGGCAGAGCTCCCGAGCTGTGTGCACACTCTGACAGCTCAGGACTTGTCTGCCTGGGAAGAGAAGTTGCATGAACAGTCCTCCTTTGGGTTCCTTGTTTCCATGTGCTCCTGGAGCTTCCCAGTCCGTCTCACGCTGCAGTGACAGAACCATTAGAAACCCTTGACTGAGTTAATAGATCCAGGACTATATATTTTTTTTCCCTCCTGATATGATGAATAGAAGCCAATTTCTGTGGTCGTTTCAACCCAGGATAGGACGGTTGACCTCCGGTTGCCTCTGGCACAGCACAAGCTTCTGGCTGCTGCTTTATTTTACCAGAACTGGTTACACTTGATTTGCTTTGCTTTATTTTTTTTTTCCCCTCCAGTCCCCCAGAAACATGGGTGTTTGAATTAAAGTTCAAATTAAAGAGTTATTACAGTTAATTATGAAGTTTGGCAGGCACTGAGCTCTCAGCTCCAAAGCATTTCAACTTTGGGGAGCTGTGAAAGAATCAATCTGCTGCAGTTTCTGTGTGGTGCTCAATAAAAACCACAGACAATATAAAACTGAGGAAAATATTTGAGTGTTTTGCCAAACACATTCCACAGCAAAGCGCTCCCTTTCCCTCCCCAGTGGCCTCCCTCCATCCAGGATTTGTGTCTAATGGGCCAGCGAAGGAAGAAATAGAAAAACCCTATTAAGTCCACAGTGCATCCACGCTAATTATATATTTTCAGCTATTTTTACATTTTGCTGATGGGCTGTATCTGTGTGAGCAGCTCAGTGCTGGGAATGCAAAAGGAAACCTGTGTGTGGTGATGCTTGGAGCAGCTGTGCTGAGAAAGTCATTAATGGTGTGGCAGCAGTCTGGGGGGGGGCAAAATCCCCCCAAAATGCAGCACTGTGTCCCCCAGCAGCATCTGCAGCCCCCTTTTTATTACTTAGCAATATGAACGTAGCAAATGCAAGCTGTGCCCCAGGGGCTGCTGCAGGATGGGTGAAGAGACATCAGATCTGCACAGTGGTGGCAGTGGTGTTATCTCTGGCATTTTTGAGGGGAAAATGTAATTTTTGGATGGTCCAACAATATTTCTATTTTCATGCCAGTTTTGGTCAATTGCTTTGGTTAAAAAAAGAAAAAAAAAAGAAAGAAAGAAGCTCAATTCTGCTTGGGAAGATGCTTGAAAAATGAAAACATTTGTTTCTTCAACCAGATATTGTGTATTAAAATGTCTTTGAAGTTACTAAAGATGTGAAAATGAAGTGAACATTTTGTTTTGGGTGAGAAACCTTTTAATCTACCTAGAGGACATAGAGATGTATGTGTATATATACCTATTTATATGCATTTATTGCATTACCTTTTCCTGAACACCAGATAAACCCCAAGCCCTACTTTTTGATGCAGATGACAGACTGGACAATCAGATCTATCTGGAGTTCAGCCCTGCTCTCACCCTTGATGCTGACCAACAAACCATCAAGATGTGGAGTTCGCTGCCCAATTCCTCGGCACAGCAGGAGCAGGCAGGTATTTGCTAACACCCTGAGCAGTCCCTGAGCGGTGCGCAGGCTGGCTGATTGGAGCTGTGATGTGTTCCCTGTCGGAGCTCAGCTGGCAGGAGCCAGACCTCTGTGATGGATTTGCTCCCGCTGCTGCTAATGGTGGGAGCGAGCCCAGGGTACGGTGGTGCGGGAAGCCCCCCAAGCGTATTATTTGGACTTCTCTCTTGAAAATTGTGTTGGAGGTTTCCCATATTCCAAAAAAAAAAAAAAACCCTGATGGATGGTTTTCAAGGCTCCCAAAACCACCCCGGAGATACCCAAGTGCTCAGTGCAGATGATGCCTGCTCCATGTTAGGGTGAGATGCATTTCATGCTGCTTTCCTCCTGGGCTCATGGGGAAGGAACTTCAGCTCCATGGTGTCCCCTGGTTGGCTTCCCAGCCACACACTTTCCATTCCAAGGTGATCAGACAGCTGGGTAACTGAAGTGGATTGCACTGCAAGCTCTGAAGCCCAACTCTGGAGTTTTTTAGGATCTCCAAAAAGAGGCTGCAGTACTCACTGGTTTAGGGGCAACTCACAGCTCCTGTCCCTCAGCCTCGTTATTAGATCAATGTTGAAATGGCTCCTGGGTACCACAGTCCTCCAGCCATGGCAGGTGGGGATGTGCCCACGGGGAAGCACGTGTTGTCAAGCACTGGCACCCAGGGAAGTGGTGAGTCCCCAATCCTGGAGGGATTTAAAAAATATGTAGATGTGACACCTTGGGGCCATGTTTTAGTGGTCAGCATGGCAGTGCTGGGGGAATGGTTAGACCTCGATCTTTGAGGTCTTTTCCAACCTGAATGATTCTAGGATTCTCTGGTGCATGCCTTGCTTTTGCTTTGCTTTGTGATTCAGCAAGAAACTCTTGTGATTTTTCCCGTCTCACTGGAAAGAATTTGCTTTGCATCAGCTGCTAACAGAGAAATAGCGGAAATAATTGGGTCAGCTCCTCAGCAGCTTGAAACTGCTGCAAATTTGGTGTCACGAGACTGGTCTGCACCAGTAGGACCCTCCCGAGCAGATGTAGAGATGCAGCGTGTCCTGCAGACCCCTCCTGCAGCTTTCTGAGGGGATAAAGCACTGGCTCCCAGTTATTACTGATCTACTGATGTGTAGTTTATCTGTTTGAAAAGGTTTTCATTGCAGCAGTTCCCTTGGCTTCGTGGCAGAGCAAAGGTCTTTGCTATGTGCAAGCAAACAGAGCCCTCTCCCCAATCAACTCCTTCTGCACCCTCTGCTTAATTGCAATCCTTATCGCTGCTCTAAACACAGCCTGTTGCAGGATTTTGGGGGAATTAAAGGAGATGGAAAGCTTAGAGGAGCAAAGCATCCCCCATGACACTGGTTACTTGAAGGCCAGACCCTGTGGACTCACGGGGCCAGAGCTGAGGACCAACAGGGATACTTGCACCATGCTGGAGAAACAACTGAGTCATTCCATGCTGTCACCAAGCAGCCTTTGGAGAGGGAATGATTTTCACCCTGCTGACTGATTACATGTTTAAGGATGAAATACTCTGTTGCTTTTACCAGTGTTCCCTAACTATTTGTGGAGGAAGAAATCTATAGTTCCCCCAACTGACTGCGAATGCTGCCAGCTTAATAACTCACACAAGCCTCTGTCGTTGCAGCCTACGTTCTGTCTTGCTTTCATTACATACTCTTTTATTGCATTGTCATGGAATGTATCAATAGCCTCTATAAACTCCCACAGGAAAGCAGGCAGCAGCTTAGCACAAAGGTTTTGGGGGAATCTCCTTTCATTTTCCCATTAACAGGTAAAGCCTGGATCTGGCGTGTCTTGCTTCATGTCACCTCATTCAGCTGCTGCCTCCCACCCACTCCCCTGTAAAATCTGGCAATCACTGGGTTAAGTCTCATATTAGCAAGGGTGCCAGCTCTAATCTGAGCCCATTCCAGCATTTTACTGAGCAAATTGCGGTGCTGACTGTCTGCAGGTACGTTATCAACTCCCCCTTCAAAGCAACTGTGCTCAACCACACATCACAAAAACCCATGTGCTTAGTGCAAAATTCACTCACGTGATGGGCTTGCAAAGGTGGGCACCTAATTTTGCACTGAAAGCCAAGGTGGACACCTGATTTCATAATGAAAGCCATGAGCAGTGAGCTTGGGCATGGCCTGGTTGCTGTCTGCACCTCTTTGGCCCTAGTGCTCTGTGGGCAATGCTGGGCTGCAGCACATCACAGCTTATGTTCAGACACTTGCCTCCATCCTCTAATGCCAATTTAAAGGCCCACGGTGTTCAGTGTTCTGGAGGAGGGTGTCCTTCTCCCTTCTGGGTCCATATGTGACACCCTGGTCTGGTGATGCCTGAACTCCCAGCTCCTGATGGTGGTTTCTGACTACTAAAACTGAGCTGTTCCGTCCCTCCTTATGTGATTTGAGTTGTGGCATGTGAGTATTTGGTAGCCTGGCCCCTTAAGCACTAAGATTTGATATCTGTTGGAGATGGCCTCGGCTGCCCTGCTGCCAGGACAGCCCCGTCCTCCGGGAGCCCCTGCCTGTGAAAAGTCATCACATTCTGCACTTCACACCATATATTTATTCACACTCAGCTATGAAATAAATCCCCCCTCAGCAGGCCTGCATGTTGCAGAAGGGTTTATTTCATCCTTACATGGTGTCTCTGGGAGTTAGAGCAGTTTTACCAGGGAGAGCTGGGGGCAGAGGCTGGGATATCTCCTGCTTCTGCTCTCACTGGCAACCCCATTTGCCACTAAGGATGCTCCTGGGCCATCGCTCCTCCCCTGTGCCTGGGGAGGGATTAAATTTCTAAAGAAAGATTTTGGGATGGGGCCAGACCTTTCCAAGATGCTGCCCTTCAGTGCTAAAGCTCTGCACTGTGTTTCCAAGCCCCATGATGGCCACTTTCCCTGCCCTGGTGGCTCCCAGAGCTCCACCTGAGATGCTCGGGAGCCGTAAAGAAGAAATTAACTGTAATTATGGAGCATTGCAGGGCATAAATATCCTCTAAATCCTCTTTAATTACGTGGTAGCACTTAATTACATGGCAACTAGAATGTAAGCACAAAAATAAATATGATTTCAGTTTTATCTTCAGCAGGGGCACTGATAATTAATTTTGGAGGGTACTGTAGGACCTGCACAGTGTGGGCTGTGCTAAAACAGTATTGCAGCAGTGCTGCTGCCCCGGACGGACAAACCTCCTTTCTTCTCCCTCCCCAACAGCCACGACTCTATCACACCTTCTCATTCCCCCCTCGGCATCATGCCTCTGTCTGTATGTCTGTCTAATCACAGGCAGGGACTTGTGGATGTCAGGGTAAGGCAGGACCGCTCAGTGCCATATCCACTGATCCTCCTGCCCGGAGAAAACCAGGCGTGAGAGCCTCCACGGTTCACTCATCTCACCCCAATTACGCTGTGACCCCACAGCCCGTAACCAGCCGGCAAGATCGGGATCACTCTCAGCCGTGGGCACGAGGCTTTTCCCCCGTTTGCTCCCAGCACTCAACCCAGGCACCGGCAGCAAGTCCTCACGCTCGTCTGGCTGGGGCTGGGCTGTCATGTTGCATTAGAGTCGGCGAGTCAACCCAGACCTCCTCGGGGCCGAGCCGAAGAGGATGCAAACAGCCCAGCCTGGGATGTTCCACCACCAAAATGCTGCCTCCCGTCACCCCCAGCACACCTGGAGCACAAGGCTTGATGAGGAGGAGGGAGGGTGCAATGAAGTGCAAAGTCACGTTGAAGAAATTGGATGCACCTTAACCTCTGTCACCCCGTATAATCACCCCGACCACGTTTAAATGGGTAACAGTGCTGTGGACCAGCAGAGGAAAATCACTGCTACTACTCTGACTTTTTTTCCAACCATAATTAGTATATTGCAGCATTTTTGCCTGGGAACCCTGAGCAGAAGCGCCCAGGAACTCAGTTTGCTTTCTGTAAAAGCAGAACCAGCTGCTGAAGTCAAATGAGCACAATTTTTTTAACTCGCTTTCTGGTTTGCTGTGTCATTTATACCCTGACACAGAGTTAGGGGGGTGGAAAAGAAACGCTCATCTGGTGAGTTTTTGCATTAATTTTCCCCCCAGATGTGTAATTTTACACCACAGAAATGAAGCAGAGCTGATGTGATCAGGGTTGTGCGTGCTGTGACTTTCCCCCCCTGCTTTATAACCCCCCATACTGGAAACAAGTCAGATTTTCCTTCTTTTCTAATATAGTGCTCAAGCTAAACAGCACGTTACGGCTGATTTACACACATATGCAACCTGGCAGGTAGTAACAGTGTTTGCGCTGTTTGAACCCTCCAATAATTGATATTTTCTACTTGCTTTACCATTGTTATTTCCCTGGAATATTCAGAGCAGCAGCAAATACTCGTGGAACAGATTTGAGGCTGGAGCAAAGCTGCCACGGTGGAGCTGGCTGTTGTTAGAGGGTGATTTTCCTTGGGCAAAGCTTGTCCCAGGTCAGTTTTGGGGACCTGCAGTTGCTCCTGAAGAGGGGAACAGCCTTGGGTCAGTGACCTCAAGGAGCCTGCAAAGATTTTCTATCATGTCCCATTGAAAAGACATCCAAAGAGAGCATGAGGAAGCCAGAGCAGAGAAATGAATCGTAGTCCTGCTGCAGAGACTTCATTTGATAAATAATGTATATAGAGTTTGCAGTAATAACTGCTTTTTTCCAGCCCCGGCAGCCGGGCTGCGTTTGACACATCCAGGATGTATTCCTCCTTCCAAGTGGTGAGACAGGCTCTGTTGTGTCAGATAGGTTAATCTGGGGCTTTTCTCATTGCTGATGAGCCACCTGTGTGTGTGTGGAGGGGAGGCGTCGGAGGGGGGGCACGGTTTAGGAAATCTCCTAAGATTAACACATGCCAAAGACATATGGATGAGAGGGGACGTATAGCCCTGGGTCTGCACGTGGGTATCATCATTCCCCACACCAGGATGCTGCTCCCTGACCTGCCTGCCAGACCTGGTCCAGTCTGATGCTGGAGATGTGGCTTCCCCGTCCCCGGACCAAGTCCCTCATCCCTTCCATAAAATCTCTTTTTTTTTGGCTTCAAGCATGCCTCCCAAAGAGCACATGGCATTGCCCACAGGTGAGCTTCCACAGGAAAGATGGGACCTTGGAAGTGACCAGCTAGATCACCCCTGGTTATCCCTGCAAGTGCTAGAGCATTTGAATTATCCTTTGCAATCCCACGCTGCTGTTACAACAGCCTGAAGTATTCCCATCACTTTCCATTCCCAGTTTTCCATCCCTTTTGACCCTAACAGTCACCACAGTGGGGCAACCCAACCTCTTCTGACCTCTCCAGACATGGAGATGGTAAAATGGGAGCTGAAAGTGGGCCTCTTTAGGAAGCCAAAAAATGGGGAGAGAAATATCCTCCTGCCTCTGTCCATTTTTGGGCTCCTGAAGAAGGGCGAGGGGGGATAGGGGAGGAGAGAGGAGGACTGTGACCACCCCTGAGCCTTGGAGACCCTGGTGACTCAAAGATCTCCTAACCTGTCCAGCCCCAGGTAACAAGAGGGGCTCACAGGTGTAGGACAGAGCTGGTCTGGGCTTTTAGGATGGGGATCCTGCACAATAAGTCATGCTGGGCTGGGTGCAGGCAGTCCAAATCCCAAATTTCCTTAGGTTATGCTTTCCAGCCAGCTGGGATAGCTTCCATGGGCACGTCTGGGGCTGAGGAGCTGGCTGGGTGCCTGCACGGACCCGCCGGTGCCATGAGAGGAATATAAAAGGGCTTTAATCAAGGCACACCAGAGATAACACTCCTTAGTCATTTTTATTGCAGGCCTCGAAGGCTTTGACTGGAGCCATCTGGTTAAAAAGAGATTTGCTTCTGTTGGACTTCGGTGGAAAACCTGGGCTACCTTGTCAGTGCAGGTAAGTGGGAAAACCCATCTCTCTCCCCGTTTTACACCCCTGTGGAAGAACTGGAAACAGCCTCAGTGTTTTACTGCACAGATAAACAGGAAGGGAAAACAGCTCTAGTCAACCTGGGCTCGCACCAGCTGAAGATCTGAGTCAGGTTGGGGTTTTATTGCCCTATAATAGGCAAGTACCTCACTAAGGAGTGGATATAAATGTGTAACATAATTTCATTGAGCCTGGAGCCGGTGTGGGGCGTGGCAGCCTGGAAGCCAGCCCACTGCTTTGCCGTGTTTTTTAAGTGACAGCTTGGTTTTGCTCACTTTAGTTCTGCCACTAGTATTGTAAGTGTTGGGGTTAGACAGTTCACAAGCAAGCACTTAAAATCAATTTTAAGGCTGTTTTTATGCTGAAGAACTGCATGGGGATGTAAGGCTCGGGATGAAGGAGACCCCTTCAGTCCTGTGACAGTGATCTGATATACCCCCTGTCATGAACGGGTCAATATTCATCTTTGAATTGACTCTTAGGATTGACTGCAGTGGTCCCCAGTATCCCAGAAGGCTGGCTCAGCATCTTGTATTTCTGACTGACTTATAATTCCTAAGCCAAAATCAACCAGACTCAGTTAAAACACGCTTTCTTGCCCTGCCTTTGCTGCCCCCCTTCACTTCTGATCAAAGCTATAGATAAATAATGATAGATAACATGCAGTGGCAGTCTGAGCAGGGCTTGCTGAACTGAGAAACGAGATTGTTTGGGCAGCAATTGCAGCACTGTGGGAAGACAGGAAACAGCCAGAAATACTTGCAGAGTTGTAGAGCAGTGATTTGATATTGAGGAATTACTGGCTGCATCTTATTCCTGCAGAAAGTGAGGAGGAAATGCCCCTTGATGCCTGCTGGGAGCAGGACAGTCCTGTCAAATTAGGCAAACTCACCCTGCTAATTAAGGTGGACTTGGATTGCTTCCCACACACCTGAAACAGAACAATTGGGAGAGTGTTCAGAGAGTTTTCATCCAGAGGGACCTGGACAAGGTCGAGGAGTGGGCCCGTGGGAACCTCATGAGGTCCAACACGGTCAAGAGCAAGGTCCTGTGCCTGGGTTGGGGCAACCCCTGGTATCAACACAAGCTGGAGGAAGAACAGATACAGAGCAGCCCTGAGAAGTAATTCTTGGAGGTACTGGAGGATGAAAGGCTGGACATGAGCTGACAATGTGTGTTCACAGCCCAGAGAGCCACTCCCACCCTGAGTGCATCACCAGCAGCGTGGACAGCAGGCCAGGGAGGCGATGCCCCCCTCTACTCTCGTGAGACCCCACCCCTGGAGTGCTGTGTCCATCCTCGGGGTCCTCAGCACAAGAAAGATGTGAACCTCTTGGAGCAGGTCCAGAGGAGGCCATGAAGAAGCCCCAAGGGCTGGAGCACCTCTGCCATGGAAACAGGCTGAGGGAGCTGGGGGTGTTCAGCCTGGAGAAGAGAAGGCTTTGGGGAGACCTCAGAGCACCTTCTAGTACCTAATGGGGCTCAAGAGAGCTGGAGAGGAGTTTTGGACAAGGGACAGAGTGACAGGACAAGGGGGAATGGCTTCAAACTGAAAGAGCAATTTCCTGTGAAATGCTGAAATCACAGCCTAAGGAATACTACCACATCACAGCCTAAGGAATACTACCACGGGCTGGTGGAAGTTCACTTCTGTGCAGTGGTGCCAGTTTGATTTTCCACTCTAGACAGATATTTAGGAATCCAAAGTCCTCTTACTTCAGTGGGAAAATCTATGTAGTACTTTTCTGCCCCAAAGTCCAAAATACTCTATTAAAATGCTCGTGAGAAAGGAAAACAGAAGCCCAGTGAGAGACCCCTCAAACATGTGCTTGGCTGGATGGGTGACAGGGACAACTCCACTGCCCAAACTGTGGAAAATAATTAATTGTACAGCCTGGGCTGAAATCTGTGTGGGTTCTCTTACTATCTTGGCTGGCCTTGCCCACACCTAATGTGGTGTTTGGCTGGTCTCTAGGAGATATAACTGAGCTGTGATGTCTCTGATATCTCATCTGCTTTTAGAAGTGCAGTAAGCGGAAAAAAATGCCCTTTCAACACAAGCCTTGGCTGGAAGATCAATAGCAGCTTCACATGTATTTTTTGTCCAGTATTCAGTTTTGTAGGGGTTTGGGGGGGGGAAAACCTGTTACTTTTTGTGCAGCACATGGACATGAGGAGGAGCTCTGCTGTCAGGTTCTGGGCTTTTATCACAAATTGCCTCCCCAACCCAAGCCACTGGGGCTAAAACCACATAGCCAGGGGCAGGCAGTGAGCCAGGACTGCCTGTACTTATCCCAGACCTTCTCCTGCCCAAGGAGATGGACATCCTAAAGCCAGTTGGTGTTTAGCCTCTGGTATCCTGGTGTGCCTCACAGAGGGGCTTTCACTCATCACTGCTTGTGCAGTGTCACAAGATGTTCCAACAGAAGAATTTCTGATTGCAAGTCATTATAATAATTTTCGTATATGATTATGTTTCCTGGCAGGGGATCCAGTCTGCCAGGCACACGCCTGCTCTGGAGAAAACAAAAAAACCAGTTATTTTGAAATTCCACCTTCTTCACCCTGGGCTTCTTTCTGAAGCTGCTGCAGCTGTGGCAGGTGAGATGGGTGACTGCAGGGGTGGTACCAGCCACAGCTAATTGGGCTGGTGGATCAACTCCTTTGAGCCCTCGTGGCTCTGCCCATTTCTGTGCTCATTTATTTTAGCTGAGATCAGGCCAGGAGTGGGGGGTTTGTGGTTTTATGATGCTCTGGACAGGCAGGAGATGTG